>NW_028148694.1:0-17321 GCF_965112155.1 Podarcis liolepis | reverse complement strand
ATGATTTTGTCCTAAGATATATGACAAATGTTATAAATAGTTAAAAAAATTTTTTTTATATATATATGAAGCAAAAAATTTTTTAGAAAAATTGTAGTTTGGTCCAGACAAACATAACAATTTATTAAAAAAGGCTTTGTTGTTCAATCCTGACAAAGGTAACATATTTTATAAAACATCTTGTTAAATTTTTAAATATGTTAGAAGTTTTCAGGAGAAAAGTTTGATGAATGTATCAAATTTTAACAAGGGTTTAAACAAAAAATTGTAGTTGCATTTACATTTGATATAGTGTAGTGTTGACCGCGATTAACCGATAATTAATCAGTTTAGTTGAATCTCGTTTTAGGGGTTTGGCGAGAAAAAAATTTGATTAAACATGAAAAATTATTGGTAGGGGGGTAGGGGGGTTTGCCATAAAAAAAAATGTATTTTTTTTAGTTAAATTTTAATTTATATGGTTAAATTTAGTATTGTAATTAATTTAGTTGTTATAGAAAAAATACTAATAATTTTTTTAGTTTCGTGTGATGAGCACGGACGCGGAGTATTTTGTGTAAAATTTTGTATTAGAAGTTTTTTTGACAATTTTGTTAAAATTTAGTTAAAATTTGTTGAAATTTGTATGGGAAATTTTAGGTTTGCGTTCGTGGTGTAAAAAAATATGTCTACCAAGCATTAAGACAATAATACCATATAGAGAACTTGCGCGAAGTCCATTGCACTGTTAGCTCAGACTAAAACCGGATCGGTAGGAGCACTTGAGATGAGGTCTGAAGGGAAAGAGAAATAAAAAATACCAGCCGCCAGGAAAACCAGTTATGCTATGAGCAAGGGTAAGAGGGTAACTAACCCATTAACCAGAGGCCTTGGAAAAGGTGAGAAAGTGGTGATGGAGAGTAGGATGGTCCTGACCTAACAACCAGAGGCCTTGGAAAAGGTGAGAAAGTGGTGCAACCTCATGTTATGGACGTGAGACTAGGGAGGGGGGCCTTATACGCAGGGGTTGATGATTCTCACGTGAGAAGCTAGATTAAGAGATAAACATGTATAAAATACACTTCCGTGTTGAAGAGAATGATTGCAGGTGATGTCTGAATGTAAGATTATGGAGGGTAGTGTTTGATGGATATCCGTGAGGATGTACAGTAATGCACGATATACATAAATATCCTTAAGTCAAGTATATAGGTTAATAGTACTTAAATAATAGTCGTATGGTATATATATGTATGCACGATTAGTTAATATGTATTATGTAAAATATATAGGAGATAGTATATTTAGGATATTCATGGGGTAAATATATTAATGCATAATTATACATATACGTATAATGTCTTATTTAAAGGATAATGTATATGTAATTTTTTCGTGGGGTAAATAAGTTAATGCACTATATACATAATAGTAAATTGATCATCGGGCATAAATATTGGCAGCGGCTAGGGTGGGAGGCAAAAAAGCCGCATGGCAGCGGCTGGGGTGGAAGGCAAAAAAGCCGCATGGAAGCGGCTGGGGTGGAAGGCAAAAAAGCCGCATGGCAGCGGCTGGGGTGGAAGGCAAAAAAGCCGCATGGCAGCGGCTGGGGTGGAAGGCAAAAAAGCCGCATGGCAGCGGCTGGGGTGGAAGGCAAAAAAGCCGCATGGAAGCGGCTGGGATGGGAGGCAAAAAAGCCGCATGGCAGCGGCTGGGGTGGAAGGCAAAAAAGCCGCATGGCAGCGGCTGGGGTGGAAGGCAAAAAAGCCGCATGGAAGCGGCTGGGATGGGAGGCAAAAAAGCCGCATGGAAGCGGCTGGGATGGGAGGCAAAAAAGCCGCATGGAAGCGGCTGGGATGGGAGGCAAAAAAGCCGCATGGAAGCGGCTGGGATGCAGAAGATAGTTTAATAAAAATGCTAGTTTTGGGGGCTGGCGATGAGGGGTTATGGCCTTCTCTTTTGATGTCTTAGGAGGGGAAGTCTCATTTCTGGTTTACAAGACCAGTGCTTTAGTTTAAGCTACTAGGACGGTATTATCATTTGAGGAGTTTGTTTTCTGTCAAGGCTAGTGTTGGTATTAAAATAAGAAAGATGCTAAAGTAAAGGGTGGAGGCTAGTTGGCCAATAATAATGAAGGGGTGTTCAACTGGTTGGCCTCCAATTCATGTTAATACGACAATATCGGCAATTAGAAGTCAGAAAAGCAGTTGCGATAGTGGGCGATATGCTAGGGTTCGTTGTTTTGAAAGGTGAATTATTGGTACAATTAGAAGAATAAGGATAGAGAAAAGTAGGGCTAAGACACCGCCAAGTTTGTTTGGAATTGAGCGGAGGATTGCGTAGGCAAAAAGGAAGTATCATTCTGGTTTAATGTGTGGTGGGGTGACTAGGGGGTTTGCTGGGGAGAAGTTTTCAGGATCACCCAGGAGATTGGGTGCAAAGAGGGCAAGGAATAGAAGAAGGGTAACAATTAATATAGCGCCTAATAGATCTTTGTAGGAATAGTATGGATGAAATGGGATTTTGTCTGTGTTAGAGTTTAATCCTGTTGGGTTGTTTGATCCTGTTTCGTGTAGAAAGAGTAGGTGGACTATGGAAGTCCCTATAATGAGGAAGGGCAATAGGAAATGGAAAGTGAAAAATCGAGTTAGGGTTGCGTTGTCTACTGCAAACCCGCCTCAAATTCATTCAACAAGGGAGGTACCAATATAGGGGATTGCGGAGAGAAGGTTAGTAATAACAGTGGCACCTCAGAATGATATTTGACCCCAGGGTAGTACGTATCCTATAAAGGCTGTGGCTATAACGAGGAGGAGAAGGAGTACTCCAATGTTTCAGGTTTCAATAAATATATAGGAGCCATAATATAGGCCTCGTCCAATATGGAGATAAATGCAAATAAAGAATATGGAAGCACCGTTGGCATGTAGGTTACGAATTAGTCATCCGTATTGGACATCTCGATGAATGTGGGCAACGGATGAAAATGCAGAAGAGATGTCTGGGGTGTAGTGTATGGCTAAAAAAAGGCCTGTAATAGTTTGAATAATTAGGCAAACACCTAATAAGGATCCAAAGTTTCATCAAGCGGAGATATTTGATGGGGTTGGGAGGTCAATAAAAGAGGAGTTGATAATTTTGATGATAGGGTGATGTTTTCGTATGTTGAGTGTCATTGGGGTTTTAATAGTTGAATACAACGGCGGTTTTTCAAGTCGTAGGTTTTGGTGAGAGGCCAAATTAAAATAATGATATATTTAATTGAGTTTTTTATAGTTTGTTTAATAATTAGTATAATTGGGGTTGCGTCTAATTTATCTCCTTATTTTGGGGCTGGTAATTTGGTGGTGGGTGCTAGTGTGGGTTGTGGAGTTTTAATTTTGTTAGGGTGTTCTTTTGTTTCTCTTGTGTTACTGTTGATTTATTTGGGTGGGATGTTGGTTGTTATTGCTTATTCTGTTGCTTTAGCATCTGATCCATTTCCAGAAGCATGAGGTAAGGTTGGTGGGTATTTTGGTGGTTATGTTGTGTTAGTATTATTTTTAGTAGCAACATTTAATGAAGGGAAGTTTAATTTAGGGGTTAGCGGGGTGGATTCACATGGTTTATCCGTTGTTCGTGTGGATTTAAGTGGTGTGTCATTATTATATTGTTTGGGTGGGTGGGGTTTATTGATCTGTGGATGAGCATTATTGTTGGCATTATTAGTTGTATTAGAGTTGACTCGTGGGTTAGTGCGTGGGGGTCTTCGTGCAGTTAGGTTCATATGATTGTGATAAAGCATGTTGAAGTAATAATAAAAATGGTGAGATAAAATTTTATTAGGCCTTTTTGTGCTAATGTATTAGCTTTAATGCTGGGAAGATTTAAAGAGGTTAGTCCTTTAGGTCCTGACTTTTCTAATCAAAGGAGGTCGTTGATGTGAAGGGCTATGTTTTGTCCTATAAATAGGGAGGTTAAGGGAATAATGCGGTGGAGTGTTGGGTTAAAAAAGCCCAGTTGATTAGAGAATTCGTGGTGTTTTGAACGTTTTGTGTTTATAAGTCAGGTTGTTTTTTTTGCAACTTGAAGTGCAAAAAGTGCTCCAAGGATGGTGATAATAATGGCGGTTAGTTTTATAGAGGTTGGTATTGTGGTTGGGGTGGGTTTTGTTGGAAGAAGGGTGGCTATTAGGATTAGACCTGCTACAAGACTTCCGATAGCAAGACGAATAAGTGGATTGGAAAGGGTTGGTGGTGTATCATTTATTGTTGATGTTGTTGTTCGTGGTACGTTTATTTGGACATAGAAGGTTATTCGTATGGTGTAAGTAGCGGTTAGTATGGTTGCAAAGAGTGTAAGCATGAGGGCTCAGGCGTTAAGGTTAGAATTGTTTATGGTTTCAATGATGGTGTCTTTTGAGTAAAATCCTGATAAGAAAGGGGTTCCTGTTAGAGCAAGATTACCAATTGTTAAACAGGTGGCTGTGGTAGGTAATATTTTTTGAATGCCCCCTATTTTTCGGATATCTTGTTCATTGTTGAGGTTGTGAATAATTGCACCGGAGCATAAGAATAGTATGGCTTTAAAAAAAGCATGGGTTGAAATGTGAAGGAAGGCAAGCTGTGGTTGGTTTAAACCAATAGTTACTATTATGAGGCCTAGTTGGCTAGAGGTTGAGAAGGCAATAATTTTTTTAATATCGTTTTGTGTTAGGGCACAAAGAGCTGTAAATAGTGTTGTGAGTGCCCCTAGGCAGAGGCAAATAGTTAAGGCTGTTTTATTGTTTTGTAAAATTGGGTGAAGTCGGATAAGAAGGAAGATACCAGCTACGACCATTGTACTAGAGTGTAGTAGGGCCGAAACGGGCGTTGGGCCTTCTATGGCAGCTGGAAGTCATGGGTGAAGTCCAAATTGTGCAGATTTACCTGCGGAAGCAAGGATGAGGCCGAATAGAGGCAGAAGGGGTGGGGTTTTAGTTTCAATTGTTATTTCTTGGATGTTTCAAGTTGCTAAGTGTATTGCGAGTCAGGCGAGGGCTAATATTAATCCGATGTCTCCTACGCGGTTAAAGATAATGGCTTGAAGGGCTGCGGTATTAGCGTCTGGGCGGGCAAACCATCAGCCAATTAATATGAATGATATAATTCCTACGCTTTCTCAGCCAACGAATAATTGGAACATGTTGTTGGCTGTGACGAGCGTTAATATTGCTAATAAAAATACTAGGAGGTATTTGAAAAATCGAGTTATGTTAGGGTCTTGTGATATATATCAGTTGGCGAACTCAAGGATAGATCATGTAACGAATAAGCTAATTGGGATAAATGTAAGGGAATATATGTCTAGGACAAGATTAATGTTAATATCTATGTTGGCAACATTGGTTCATGTAAAGTTGGTTGTAGAGGCTTCTATTCCGTAATTTATAAAGATAGCTAGAGGAATAAGACTGACTTTAAAAGCTAGTTGTACAGCAGTTTTTGCGTAGAGCATGCCTCATCCTATTATTAAGGGGATTGGGTTTATGGTTGTTAGAATTGGGTGTGTTAAAATGAATAAGACTGTAAGCAGGGTTGAATGTAGGAGAAGGTCGTGCATTTTTACTTCTACTTGGAGTTGCACCAAGATTTTTGGTACCTAAAACCAATGGATTGCTGCTTTCCTATAGAAGTAAGAGGTCTAGGAATTTTATTCTTAGTTATTTGAGTTAGCAGCTCTAATTGTTAATACACCTCTTGGTAAACAAGAAGGGGGAAGCTTCTGTTTCTAGAGTCACAGTCTAGTGTTTTGAATAAACTATGTTTACAAGTAAATAGGCCTGAAATTAGGGCAGGTTTTATAATTAAGAGTCCTAAGGGAAGTAGATGTAAAATTAGGTTAAGATGTTCACGAGTGTGGGTAGGGGGAAGAAGTCGAAATTGTGTTGAGATGCTTCCTCGTTGGGTTATTAAGAACATGTAAAGGGAATAAGTAGCGGTGATAAGGGTTCCAATTCCGGTAATAATAATTGTTGGGGTAGATCAGTTAAATAAGGTGGAAATAATGAATAGTTCACCGAGTAGGTTAATTGTTGGGGGTATAGCCATGTTAGTTAGATTAATAAGAAGTCATCAGGTGGATATTAATGGGAAGGCCAACTGTAGGCCTCGAACAAGGAGGAGGGTTCGAGTGTGTGTGCGTTCATAGTTGGTGTTAGCCAAGGCAAACAGAGCTGATGATGTCAGGCCGTGTGCGATTATTAAGGTTATAGCTCCAGTTAATCCTCATGGTGTTTGTACAATAATTGCAGCGGCTACAAGACCTATGTGGCTTACTGAGGAGTAAGCGATAAGGGCTTTTAAGTCTGTTTGTCGTAGGCAAATAGAGCTGGTTATTAAGATACCTCAGAGGGCGAGGATAATAATTGGAAATATTAGGTTAGGGGGGTGGGGGTTAAGTATGGATGAGATGCGGATTAAGCCGTAGCCTCCCAATTTTAATAGAATGGCAGCTAGGACTATTGAACCAGCGATTGGAGCTTCAACATGTGCTTTTGGGAGTCAAAGATGGAGGCCATAAAGGGGTAATTTAACTAAGAAGGCTAAGAGGCAGGCGAGTCAGAGCATGGGACTAGAGTCTGTGGGAAATAATTCTGGTTGAGTTATAAAGAGAAGTTCTATTGAGGTGTGAGAATACTTATTATAAAAATATAAGAGTGTAATTAAGAGTGGCAATGAGCTTGCTAAAGTATAAAATAAAAAATAAAGGCCGGCGTTTAAACGTTCTGCTTGGTTTCCTCAGCGTGTAATAATAATTAGGGTGGGAATTAAAGTTGTTTCAAATAAAATATAAAATAAAATAAACTCTGAAGCAGAAAAGGTTATAATTAGGGTTGTTTGTAGTGTTACTAAAGTTACTAGGAAGGTTCGCTTTCGGTTTAAGGGCTCAGTTTTTAAATGGTTTTGGCTGGCTAGAATTATAAGTGGTAGTAATCAACAGGAAAGAATAATTAAAGGGGCAGAGGTGGTGTCAATATTAAAATATATGGTTGTGTTGCAAGTTTTTAGGAGTAAAGGGTGGTTAAATAGTATAAGACTTGAGAGTGCTAGTAGTATTGAGTACATAATTATGGTTGGGAACAGGGTGTTTGAGTTAAGTAAAAAGGCTGAGGGAATTAAAAAGGCAGTAGGGATAATAATTTTTAGCATTTTAGTAAGTTTAAGGTTTTTATATGGTCGGTTCCATGTGTTCGAGAGGTAGCAACTAAGAGGGCGAGGCCGGTGCTGGCTTCACAGGCAGACAATGATAAAAGTAAAATTGGCAGTATGGCGATGGTTGGGGTGTTTGTAGAAGTTATAAATGTAGTTATTATTAGGAATAGAATAAGCATTATTCCTTCAAGACAAATTAAGATGGACATGAAATGGGTTCGGTGAATTGATAAGCCTAGGAGACCAAGTAAAAATATAATATTAAATAAAAATAGAATTGTTGACATGTTGGGGGTTCTAATATTGTTAGAATCTATTAAGTCGAAATTAATTGTCTTAGTTAGACTAACCCACATATTCGGCTCAATCTAAGCCGCCTTGAACCCATTCGTAGATAAGGCCGGCAGTTAGAAGTATGATAATTGTAGAGGTTCATATTATGGTTGTTGTGGGTTGTGATAAATTAATTGCTCATGGGGTTGGAAGTAATAGGGCAATTTCTAGGTCAAAAAGAAGAAATAAAATAGCCACTAGAAAAAAACGAATGGAGAATGGAAGTCGTGCTGAGCCTAATGGGTCAAACCCGCATTCATAGGGGGAGAGTTTTTCTATATCTGGTGATATTTGTGGAAGTCAAAAGCTTACTAGTATTAAGATAAGGGAAATTAGGGTGGTGATAATGAGTATTAGTATTAGGTTCATTACTTTTTCTCAGGTTGTACTGAGGTTGGATGATTGGAAGTCATCTATATTAGTTATATTAAAAAAGTAAGAGCCTCATCAGTAAATTGATACGTACAGGAATAGTCAAACGACATCTACAAAATGCCAATATCAGGCGGCTGCTTCAAACCCAAAATGGTGATTTGTTGTAAAATGAAATAAGGATTGTCGAATGAGGCAAATAATGAGAAATGTGGATCCAATAATTACATGGAGGCCATGAAAGCCAGTGGCTACAAAGAAGGTTGCGCCATAAACGCTATCTGAAATAGTAAATGATGTTTCGTGATATTCGCTGGCTTGTAAAATTGTAAAGTATAGACCTAATAAGATTGTTAAGGATAATGCTTGAATAGCGTCAGTTCGCTTTCCTTCCATTAGAGCATGGTGGGCTCATGTTACTGTTACACCGGAGGCTAGTAGAACGGCTGTGTTTAGTAATGGAACTTCAAAGGCGTTTAAAGGGTGGATGCCTGTTGGAGGTCATTGACCGCCAAGTTCTGGGGTGGGGGCCAAGCTTGAGTGATAGAAGGCTCAGAAAAATCCGGCAAAGAACAGTACTTCTGAGGTAATAAATAAAATTATGCCATATCGTAGACCTTTTTGTACTGGTATTGTGTGGTGTCCTTGGTATGTGCCTTCACGGATAACATCTCGTCATCATTGTTGTATAGTTAAAAGTATAATGATAAAGCCTAGATAGATTAGGTTTATATTATTGAAGTGAAATCATGCTGCAAGGCCTGACGTTAACAATAGGGCTGCAATGGCTCCTGTTAGAGGTCATGGGCTAGGGTCAACTATGTGGAATGGATGTGCTTGGTGAGTCATTAGATATTTTCTTGTAGATAAAGGGTCAGAAGTAGCACAAATACATATGCTTGAATTAGGGCAACAGCCATTTCTAAACAGGTTAATAAAATTAATGTAATTAGGGTTATTGATGCAGTTAAAGTTATAGTGCTTATAAGTGCTAGTACTGCTGTTGAGGTGAGTTGGATTAATAAATGTCCAGCTGTTAGGTTGGCTGTCAGGCGTACGCCTAGTGCGATTGGACGAATAAATAAGCTAACTGTTTCGATTATTACTAATATAGGAATTAGTGGTGTTGGTGTACCTTCTGGGAGAAGGTGGCCTAGTGAAGCGGTTGGTTGATTTCGCAGACCAATAAAGACTGTTATTAGTCAGGCTGGAATGGCAAGAGCTATATTTATTGAAAGTTGGGTGGTTGGGGTAAAAGTATAGGGTAATAGGCCTAAAGTGTTAAATAGTGTAAGTATTAGTAGAAGTGCTATGAAAATACTTGCTCATTTATGTCCTGTAATACTAATAGGTAGTATTATTTGTTTTGTGGCATTAATAATAATGGAAGATTGAATGGCTGAATAGCGATTTTGGATGAGGCGGTTGGTTGAAAATCAGATGATTAGTGGAAAGAATAAAGCTGGAATAATTAGTGGAATTCCTAACATATTAGGGATGGCAAATTGATCAAAAAAACTTAGGGCCATGGTCAAGTTCAATAGTAATTATTAGGTTGTTTTTTATGTTGTGTGGTTAGTTGATAAGAGTTAACATTAATAATTTTTATAAAAAATATAATAAGGGCTATTCATACTAGAATAAATACTATAAATCAGGGGGCAGGGTTAAGTTGGGGCATATCACTAAGGGAAGTTGTTTCCCTCTCTAGCTTAAAAGGCTAGTGCTGAAAGTTAGCTTCTTAGTGATGAGGAAATTATTATTTTGGATCAGGCTTCGAAGTATTTTAGGGGTGTTGATTCTACAACAATGGGTATGAAACTATGATTTGATCCACAAATCTCTGAGCATTGACCGTAAAATAGACCAGGGTGGGATGTAATTAAGGTAGTTTGGTTCAATCGACCTGGGACGGCATCTGTTTTAATACCAAGTGCTGGGACAGCTCATGAGTGTAGAACGTCTTCTGCTGAAATTAAGATTCGAATGGGGGATTCCATTGGAATTACAACTCGGTGGTCTACTTCTAATAGGCGAAAGTTTCCTGGGGATAATTCACATGTTGGGATCATATAAGAGTCAAATAGTAGGTTTTCGTAGTCTGTATATTCGTAGCTTCAATATCATTGGTGGCCGATAGCTTTAATAGTTAGGTGGGGATTATTAATCTCGTCTATTAAGTAAAGAATTTGGAGGGAGGGAAGTGCAATTAGAATAAGAATAATTGCAGGAAGGATGGTTCAAATTATTTCAACTTCTTGGGCATCTATTGTGTTAGTGTGTGTAAGTTTTGTTGATAATATTAAGCTAATAATATATAGTACTAAGGTGCTAATTAAAAAAACAATTATTAATGCATGGTCATGAAAATGAAGAAGCTCTTCTATAATAGGAGAGGCTGCATTTTGGAAACCTAGTTGTGCTGGGTGTGCCACCAAGGTTCACAGGTCTTATGGCCTGTAATTTAGCACTGACAGAGCTATGTAATTATTTTACTAGAACCTTATAAGGGGAGAAACATAAGAGGTTGTGTGACTGGCTTGAAACTGGTTAGAGGTGGTTCAAGTCCCCCCTCCCTTGAGGTTTGCACATAAGTTGATTCTTCGTATGTGTGGTATGGAGGAGGACAGCCGTGAAGCCACTCTAAGTTTGTGTTTGTTAGTTGGAGGGCAAGAACTTCACGTTTAGCTGACAGGGCTTCTCAAATAATAAATATTATTATGATTACGGCTGTAAGGGAAATTAGAGAGCCAATTGATGAAATAGTATTTCAAAGAGTATACGCGTCTGGATAGTCAGAATAACGTCGAGGTATGCCTGCTAGTCCAAGAAAATGTTGTGGGAAAAATGTTATGTTAACTCCGGTAAATATTACACCAAATTGAACTTTTGTTCATGAAGGGTGTAAAGTATAGCCCGTAAAGAGTGGAAATCAGTGGACAAATCCACCCATAATTGCAAATACAGCACCTATTGACAGGACATAGTGGAAGTGAGCAACTACATAATAGGTATCATGAAGAACAATATCTAATGAGGAATTAGCTAGAATAATGCCTGTAAGACCCCCTACTGTAAATAAAAAAATAAACCCCAAGGCCCACAATATGGCGGCGTCTCATTTAATTGTTCCGCCATGAAGGGTTGCGAGTCAGCTAAAAACTTTTACCCCGGTTGGAATGGCAATAATTATTGTAGCTGAGGTAAAGTAGGCTCGGGTATCAACATCTATTCCTACTGTAAATATATGGTGTGCTCAGACAATGAAGCCTAGGAAGCCAATAGATATTATAGCCCACACTATTCCCATGTAGCCAAAGGGTTCTTTTTTGCCTGCATAGTACGTGACAATGTGAGAAATTATACCGAAACCTGGAAGAATAAGAATATATACTTCTGGGTGGCCAAAGAATCAAAATAGATGTTGATAGAGAATTGGGTCTCCTCCACCAGCAGGATCAAAGAAGGATGTGTTTAAATTTCGATCTGTTAACAGTATGGTAATACCAGCAGCTAATACGGGAAGAGAAAGAAGGAGGAGTACTGCTGTAATTAGGACAGATCATACGAATAAAGGAGTTTGGTATTGTGTTATATTAGGAGGTTTTATGTTAATGCAGGTGGTAATAAAGTTAATTGCACCGAGGATGGATGAAACCCCAGCTAAATGAAGTGAAAAAATGGTTAGATCTACTGAGGCTCCTGCGTGGGCTATGTTTCCGGCTAGTGGTGGGTAAACAGTTCAGCCGGTGCCGGCACCTGCTTCGATACCAGAAGATGAAAGAAGTAGTAATAAGGATGGGGGCAGTAATCAGAAGCTTATGTTGTTTATTCGTGGAAACGCTATGTCAGGAGCACCAATTATTAGAGGAATTAATCAATTCCCGAAGCCTCCAATTATTACGGGCATTACTAAGAAAAAAATTATAACAAAAGCATGTGCTGTAACAATAACATTGTAGACCTGGTCATCACCAAGAAGGGTTCCGGGCTGACTTAGTTCTGTTCGGATCAAGAGGCTAAGAGCTGTGCCGACTATACCAGCTCAGGCCCCAAATAAGAGGTATAAGGTGCCGATATCTTTATGGTTGGTTGAAAATAGTCAACGAATTAATGACACAGGTAAAATGGCCGAGTATTTAGGTGGGGGGCTGTAAACCCCCTTATGGAGGTTCGAGTCCTCTTTTTGCCACCAGCCCCGAGGTGTAATTTTCACGCCAAAATGCAAATTTGGAGAAGTACCCAATAAGTGCCGGGGCTTCCCCCGTTTTTTTTCAAACGGGGGAAGGGAAATAGATAAATAATGAAAAGATGGAAGCCCGCTGGGTAGGGTTTTTAGCTGTTAACTAAAGTTTTGCAGGATCGAGGCCTGTCCATCTAGTTTAGGCCTTAGCTTAATTAAAGTGTTTGGGTTGCATTCAGAAGATGTATATTAGAGTTATACAGGTCTTAATCAGAAGCTAGGGGATTTGGACCCTATTAGAGGCTTTGAAGGCCTCTGGTTTGGAGTTAACCTAAGCTTCTAAGTATTAATTAGTGGTGTAATTGGTATCAATAGGAGTGTAACAATAGTTATAGGAGCTAGGTTAATTGGTTTGGTAGGTTTGAATCGTCATTTTATTTGATTATTGGATATATTTGGAGAAATAGTTAGGGTTGAAACATAAGTTAAACGTATATAAAATACTAGACTTAGGAGAGAGGATAGGGCGAGGATGGTTGCTAGTGGTAAAAGAAAGTTGGTGGTTAATTCTTTTAAAATTAATCATTTAGGGATAAATCCGGTTAGTGGTGGAAGCCCTCCTAATGCTATGAGGTTGATTATTGTAATCGTGGAAAGTGCCGGGGAAATTGTTCATATTATTCCTAAGTCTTTGGTGGTTTTAGTTGTTGAGGCGGTGATAATAATAAATATGGAAGTTGTTATTAGTAAATAGATTATTAAAGTCAATAGAAGAAGTTTTTGGGAAATAAGTGAAATGGCGATTATTCATCCTAGGTGTCCGATCGATGAAAATGCTATGATTTTTCGTAGTTGAGTTTGGTTAATTCCGGATCATCCTCCAATTAAGGTAGAGGAAATGGCTAATAGTGATAGGAGTGTTATTGAAAATTGGTTAGAGGTAAGATAAAGTAATGATATTGGTGGTAGTTTTTGTCATGTTGCAATAATTATGGCTGTTGTTGTGTCAGTGCCTTGTATAACTTCTGGTAGTCAGAAGTGTATTGGAGCTAGGCCTAATTTTATGGCTAAGGCAATTAGTAGTATGGTTGGGGTTGGTTGTGTCGTGAGTTGAGTGATATCTCAGGTTCCTGTGTGTCATGCATTAATAATGCTTGAGAATAAAATAATAGATGAAGCAGTTGCTTGAGTAATAAAATATTTTGTTGCGGCTTCGGTAGCTCGTGGGTGATGATATTTGGCTAGAATTGGAATGATGGCAAGGGTGTTTAGTTCTAGGCCAACCCAGGCTAAAAATCAGTGGTAGCTGGCTGCTGTAATAATTATTCCAAGGGCTAGATTACAGATTAGGATTGATATGATGTAGGGGTTCATTAGTAAAGGAGGGGTTTGACCAACATTTTTGGGGTATGGGCCCAAGAGCTTAATTAGCTGACTTTACTAGGGGGTAGTATAGTGGTAGTACAAAGGATTTTGGAGTCTTAGGTGTGGGTTCAAATCCCATTCTTCTAGAGGAGGTGAGGGTTTAGTAAGTCCCTGTGGTTTACTCTATCAAAGTAACCCCTAAATCTCGGGCACACGTCCGGGTAAATTAATTTAATGGTGGAAGGCCAGCTAATGAAATGGGAAGTGAAATATATCATAGATAAAGTGCTAGGGTAATTGGGAGGAATTGTTTTCATAGTAAGTGCATTAGTTGGTCATAACGGAATCGTGGGTAGGAGGCTCGAGCTCACAGGAATCCAATAGTTAATAGGGTTGTTTTAGTTATTAGGTTAATTGTGAAAAGTTCTGTTTGTAGAGTGGCAGTTGGGCTAAAAAATAAGATACATGATAATGTGTTTATTATTAAAATATTTATGTATTCAGCTAGAAAAAAAAGTGCAAAGGGTCCTGCTGCATATTCTACGTTGAATCCGGAAACAAGTTCAGATTCTCCTTCTGTTAGGTCAAATGGTGCTCGGTTTGTTTCTGCTAAGGTTGACACATATCATATTATGGCTAAAGGTCAAGTAGGTAAAATTAGTCATATGTGTTCTTGTGTAATAATAAGGGTGGATATTGTGAAGGCACCGGTTAATATAATAATGGAGAGTAAAATAATACCGAGGGTAACCTCATAGGAGATTGTTTGTGCGATGGCTCGAAGGGCCCCTATTAAGGCATATTTTGAATTGGATGCTCATCCAGATCATAAAATTGTATAAACTATTATGCTTGAGAGGGCAAGGAGAAACAGGAGGCCTAGGTTTATATCTGTTAGAGGGTGGGGTATAGGTATTGGGGTTCATATTATAAGGGCTAGCATGAGGGCAAGGGTTGGGGCTAAAATGAAAAGTATTGGGGATGCATGTGTTGGACGAATTGGTTCTTTAATAAATAGTTTAATTCCATCAGCGACTGGTTGTAAAATTCCAAAGGGTCCAACTATGTTTGGGCCTTTTCGAAGTTGTATATAACCTAAAATTTTTCGTTCAAGTAATGTTAAGAATGCTACAGCAATAAGAATAGGAATAATATATGAAATTGGGTTAATAATTTGTGTTATAAGTTTCTGCATTATTAAGAAGGGAATTTGCTTCCCTGTAGAAAGATTTTAGGTCTTTTGCATTGCTTGACTCTGCCACCTTAATAAGCCTTATTTTGGCTAAATAGGGCAGGCATAGTTAACTACTTTAGTAGCAGTCAGTAGTTTTTATTGGGACGTTTATTTAATATGGGTCCCACTATTTTGGTCCTTTCGTACTAAAAATAGTGCTGCATAGATAGAAACCGACCTGGATTTCTCCGGTCTGAACTCAGATCACGTAGGACTTTAATCGTTGAACAAACGAACCTTTTATAGCGGCTGCACTATAGGGGTGTCCTGATCCAACATCGAGGTCGTAAACCCTCTTGTCGATAAGGACTCTAGAAGAGGATGGCGCTGTTATCCCTGGGGTAACTTGGTTCATTGGTCAGACAACATAAAATGTTGCTGGGTCTATTCTAATTATTTTTGGTGTGTTATTCTTAATAAATAGGTCATATGTTTTGGAGGGTTTTTTTTGCTCCAAAGTCGCCCCAACTAAAAAACCAAGTAGCATGTTTGGTGCTTTTGGTTTTAAAGCTCCACAGGGTCTTCTCGTCTTATGAGTTTATTCCAGCTTTTGTACTGGAAGATCAATTTCATTGGTTAACCCGTAAGAGACAGTTTTGTCCTCATTTAGCCGTTCATTCTAGTCCCTATTTAGGGGACAAGTGATTATGCTACCTTTGCACGGTTAGGATACCGCGGCCGTTTAAAGAGTCACTGGGCAGGCGGGACCTTTAATACTTGTAAGGCTAAAGGCTATGTTTTTGGTAAACAGTTGAGACAAGTTATTGCCGAGTTCCTTTTACGGTTTTTTACCTTTCTTTTATGCATGCCTGTGTTGGGTTAACAAATATTGAATGGCTAGTTTCTAGGATAAATGTGTGGTCATGTAGTGTTGTTAATTATCAGTAGTTTTTCTATTCTGATTTAAGGGGATGCAGAGAGAAATTAATGTTTCTTATTACTAATATTAGCATTGGTGTTTTTATATAATTATAAAATAGCTCGGAGTACGTCAGGAGAGTGGTTTGAGTTATTAAAATTATTTTGGTCGGGTGCTATAACGCGATTTTATGGTGGCTGCTTTGAGGCCTACTTGTATTAAAAAGGGGAGGGGTTCTCTCAGTTCGGGCTGTATTCCGGTTCAATGGGGCTGTACCCCCATTGATTTTCTTTAGAAAAAAATAGTGAATTTATTGGTGTTGGTTCATGAACTTCTAAAGTTGAACTTAAATTCTTTTGTTGAGCAGCCAGCTATCACCAAGCTCGGTTGGCTTTTTGCCTCTATTTTTAGGTCTTCCCACCCTTTTGCTACAGGGACGGGTGTGCTCTAATTATTAGCTGCCCAAAAATAGCTCGTTTGGTTTCGGGTTGGCAGGCTAAAGGTTCGCTTTGTCTGAGTGGGTTTTGCTAAACCATGATGCAGGAGGTACAGGGGTTAATCTTTGCTGTTCTGTGCTTAAAATTTTTCATTATTTTTTCATTGTTCCCTTGCGGTACTATTAAGGTCAATGGTGGGGTTTAATCTCATTTACTGGCCGAGAAAAATGTTTTGGTTTATATGGGTTGTTTGGGGCTTGTAGGTTTATTTGGCTGAAGTTGTGGGCTCAAAAAGGTCGGTTTAATGCGGCATCTTCCAGTTGTAAGCTGGGTGCTTTATATAAGCTACTCTTTGTTAGTCCAAGCACACCTTCCGGTACGCTTACCATGTTACGACTTGCCTCCTCTAGTTAAAATGTTCTTTGTTTATGAAAGTTGTTTTGTTTTGTCGAGGAGGGTGACGGGCGGTGTGTACGCGTCCCAGAGCGTTGTTAAAACAGACACTCTTATCTGTTTTACTACTAAATTCACCTTCATGCAGTGTTTCATGGTGCAATCCGTGTTTTTTATTATAAAAAATGTAGCCAATCTCTTCCCTAACATCTGCTACACCTTGACCTGACGTATTAGCGTTAAAGGCTATTGTGTCTACTATTAGACCTTCATAGGGTAAACTGTCGACGGCGGTATATAGGCTGGATATATTTACTAGTTAAGGTTGGGTGGAACGGGGGGTATCGATTATAGGACAGGCTCCTCTAGGCCGATATGGGACACCGTCAAGTCCTTTGAGTTTCAAGTTTTTCACTTGTAGTTCTCTGGCGGAAAGTATTGTATTGTTAAACTATCAATGTTCAGGGCTTAGCATAGTAGGGTATCTAATCCTAGTTTGTTTCTAAGCTTTCGTGTGATCAAGAATATAATATAAAGAATATTTGTATTGGTTTTCTCCGTTGCCTTAGTGTTTTACAACTGGGCTAATGGATTTTAATATTTAAGACATTATAAACCTCTAGTCACATTTTACGCCGGTTTGTCGTTATTTTGGGCCTTTCGTATAACCGCGGTGGCTGGCACGAAATTGACCAGCCCTAATTTATTATAGTTGGGTCAAGCTTTCGCTTATGGCCCAATGTTTATTACTGCTGGTGAGCCCGTGGGGGTGTGGCGTGGCTAGGCGTTATGGGCTTATGATAGTGCCTGATGCCTGCTCCATTTTGTCTTTTTAGGGGTTTTGGGCGTTTTCACTGGATTGTTGAGGCTTGCATGTATAATCTTAATAAAAAATAACGGTAAGCCCAGGACCAAAGCTATTGTCTGTGGAGGTTTTTTAGTTCCTCGTCTCGGCATCTTCAGTGCCGTGCTTTAAAAAATAAGCTACAATGAC
>NW_028148695.1:0-61000 GCF_965112155.1 Podarcis liolepis | reverse complement strand
ATTGTGACCCCGGGGGTTAGGGATTTCTTCAAAAAAATATTTTCTGCCGGTAAACTTTTTGAGGGCTGATTTCTTGTCTTGTGATAAAAAGCCTTCTGTTTCGAGTGCCAAACCTTTCAGGAGAGCATTTTCAAGCTTTTGGCACCATTTTTGAGTGAATTGCCAAAAGTCAGATTTTTGCTGAAATTGTGACCCCGGGGGTTAGGGATTTCTTCAAAAAAATATTTTCTGCCAGTTAAGTTTTTGAGGGCTGATTTCTTGTCCTGTGATAAAAAGCCTTCTGTTTACATCGCCAAAGCTTTCAGGGGAGCATTTGCAACCGGTTGGCACCATTTTTGATTGAATTGGCAAAAGTCAGATTTTTGCTGAAATTGTGACCCCGGGGCTTAGGGATTTTTTCAAAAAAATATTTCCTGCCGGTTAAGTTTTTGAGGGCTGATTTCTTGTCCTGTGATAAAAAGCCTTCTGTTTCGAGTGCCAAACCTTTCAGGAGAGCATTTTCAAGCTTTTGGCACCATTTTTGAGTGAATTGCCAAAAGTCAGATTTTTGCTGAAATTGTGACCCCGGGGGTTAGGGATTTCTTCAAAAAAATATTTTCTGCCGGTTAACTTTTTGAGGGCTGATTTCTTGTCTTGTGATAAAAAGCCTTCTGTTTCGAGTGCCAAACCTTTCAGGAGAGCATTTTCAAGCTTTTGGCACCATTTTTGAGTGAATTGCCAAAAGTCAGATTTTTGCTGAAATTGTGACCCCGGGGCTTAGGGATTTTTTCAAAAAAATATTTTCTGCCGGTTAAGTTTTTGAGGGCTGATTTCTTGTCCTGTGATAAAGCCATCTGTTTACATCGCCAAAGCTTTCAGGGGAGCATTTGCAACCGGTTGGCACCATTTTTGAGTGAATTGCCAAAAGTCAGATTTTTGCTGAAATTGTGACCCCGGGGCTTAGGGATTTTTTCAAAAAAATATTTTCTGCCGGTTAAGTTTTTGAGGGCTGATTTCTTGTCCTGTGATAAAAAGCCTTCTGTTTACATCGCCAAAGCTTTCAGGGGAGCATTTGCAACCGGTTGGCACCATTTTTGAGTGAATTGCCAAAAGTCAGATTTTTGCTGAAATTGTGACCCCGGGGCTTAGGGATTTTTTCAAAAAAATATTTCCTGCCGGTTAAGTTTTTGAGGGCTGATTTCTTGTCCTGTGATAAAAAGCCTTCTGTTTCGAGTGCCAAACCTTTCAGGAGAGCATTTTCAAGCTTTTGGCACCATTTTTGAGTGAATTGCCAAAAGTCAGA
Source organism: Podarcis liolepis (assembly GCF_965112155.1). NCBI lineage: Eukaryota > Metazoa > Chordata > Lepidosauria > Squamata > Lacertidae > Podarcis > Podarcis liolepis. Next base: position 59,718 of record NW_028148695.1, on the reverse strand, counting down.
TTTTTGCTGAAATTGTGACCCCGGGGCTTAGGGATTTTTTCAAAAAAATATTTTCTGCCGGTTAAGTTTTTGAGGGCTGATTTCTTTTCCTGTGATAAAGCCTTCTGTTTACATCGCCAAAGCTTTCAGGGGAGCATTTGCAACCGGTTGGCACCATTTTTGAGTGAATTGCCAAAAGTCAGATTTTTGCTGAAATTGTGACCCCGGGGGTTAGGGATTTTTTCAAAAAAATATTTTCTCCCGGTTAAGTTTTTGAGGGCTGATTTCTTGTCCTGTGATAAAAAGCCTTCTGTTTCGAGTGCCAAACCTTTCAGGGGAGCATTTGCAACCGATTGGCACCATTTTTGAGTGAATTGCCAAAAGTCAGATTCTTGCTGAAATTGTGACCCCGGGGCTTAGGGATTTTTTCAAAAAAATATTTTCTGCTGGTTAAGTTTTTGAGGGCTGATTTCTTGTCCTGTGATAAAAAGCCTTCCGTTTCGAGTGCGAAACCTTTCAGGAGAGCATTTTCAAGCTTTTGGCACCATTTTTGAGTGAATTTCCAAAAGTCAGATTTTTGCTGAAATTGTGACCCCGGGGCTTAGGGATTTTTTCAAAAAAATATTTTCTGCCGGTTAACTTTTTGAGGGCTGAATTCTTGTCCTGTGATAAAAAGCCTTCTGTTTCGAGTGCCAAACCTTTCAGGAGAGCATTTTCAAGCTTTTGGCACCATTTTTGAGTGAATTGCCAAAAGTCAGTTTTTTGCTGAAATTGTGACCCCGGGGCTTAGGGATTTTTTCAAAAAAATATTTTCTGCCGGTTAAGTTTTTGAGGGCTGATTTCTTGTCCTGTGATAAAAAGCCTTCTGTTTCGAGTGCCAAACCTTTCAGGAGAGCATTTTCAAGCTTTTGGCACCATTTTTGAGTGAATTGACAAAAGTCAGATTTTTGCTGAAATTGTGACCCCGGGGCTTAGGGATTTCTTCAAAAAAATATTTTCTGCCGGTTAAGTTTTTGAGGGCTGATTTCTTGTCCTGTGATAAAAAGCCTTCTGTTTACATCGCCAAAGCTTTCAGGGGAGCATTTGCAACCGATTGGCACCATTTTTGAGTGAATTGCCAAAAGTCAGATTTTTGCTGAAATTGTGACCCCGGGGCTTAGGGATTTTTTCAAAAAAATATTTCCTGCCGGTTAAGTTTTTGAGGGCTGATTTCTTGTCCTGTGATAAAAAGCCTTCCGTTTCGAGTGCCAAACCTTTCAGGAGAGCATTTTCAAGCTTTTGGCACCATTTTTGAGTGAATTGCCAAAAGTCAGATTTTTGCTGAAATTGTGACCCCGAGGGTTAGGGATTTCTTCAAAAAAATATTTTCTGCTGGTTAAGTTTTTGAGGGCTGATTTCTTGTCCTGTGATAAAAAGCCTTCTGTTTCCATCGCCCAAACTTTCAGGGGAGCATTTGCAACCGGTTGGCACCATTTTTGAGTGAATTGCCAAAAGCCAGATTTTTGCTGAAATTGTGACCCCGGGGCTTAGGGATTTTTTCAAAAAAATATTTTCTGCCGGTTAACTTTTTGAGGGCTGAATTCTTGTCCTGTGATAAAAAGCCTTCTGTTTCGAGTGCCAAACCTTTCAGGAGAGCATTTTCAAGCTTTTGGCACCATTTTTGAGTGAATTGACAAAAGTCAGATTTTTGCTGAAATTGTGACCCCGGGGCTTAGGGATTTTTTCAAAAAAATATTTTCTGCCGGTTAAGTTTTTGAGGGCTGATTTCTTGTCCTGTGATAAAAAGCCTTCTGTTTACATCGCCAAAGCTTTCAGGGGAGCATTTGCAACCGATTGGCACCATTTTTGAGTGAATTGCCAAAAGTCAGATTTTTGCTGAAATTGTGACCCCAGGGCTTAGGGATTTTTTCAAAAAAATATTTCCTGCCGGTTAAGTTTTTGAGGGCTGATTTCTTGTCCTGTGATAAAAAGCCGTCTGTTTCCATCGCCAAACCTTTCAGGGGAACATTTTCAAGCTTTTGGCACCATTTTTGAGTGAATTGCCAAAAGTCAGATTTTTGCTGAAATTGTGACCCCGGGGCTTAGGGATTTCTTCAAAAAAATATTTTCTCCCGGTTAAGTTTTTGAGTACTGATTTCTTGTCCTGTGATAAAAAGCCTTCTGTTTCCATCGCCAAACCTTTCAGGAGAGCATTTACAAGCTTTTGGCACCATTTTTGAGTGAATTGCCAAAAGTCAGATTTTTGCTGAAATTGTGACCCTGGGGCTTAGGGATTTTTTTTAAAAAAAAAAATCTGCCGGTTAAGTTTTTGAAGGCTGATTTCTTGTCCTATGATAAAAAGCCTTCTGTTTCGAGTGCCAAACCTTTCAGGGGAGCATTTTCAAGCTTTTGGCACCATTTTTGAGTGAATTGCCAAAAGTCAGATTTTTGCTGAAATTGTGAACCCGGGGGTTAGAGATTTTTTCAAAAAAATATTTTCTGCCGGTTAAGTTTTTGAGGGCTGATTTCTTGTCCTGTGATCAAAAGACTTCTGTTTCCATCGCCAAAGCTTTCAGGGGAGCCTTTACAACCGGTTGGCACCATTTTTGAGTGAATTGCCAAAAGTCAGATTTTTGCTGAAATTGTGACCCCGGGGCTTAGGGATTTTTTAAAAAAAATATTTTCTGCCGGTTAAGTTTTTGAGGGCTGATTTCTTGTCCTGTGATAAAAAGCCTTCTGTTTCCATCGCCAAACCTTTCAGGAGAGCATTTACAAGCTTTTGGCACCATTTTTGAGTGAATTGCCAAAAGTCAGATTTTTGCTGAAATTGTGACCCCGGGGTTTAGGGATTATTTAAAAAAAAAAAATTCTGCCGGTTAAGTTTTTGAAGGCTGATTTCTTGTCCTGTGATAAAAAGCCTTCTGTTTCGAGTGCCAAACCTTTCAGGAGAGCATTTTCAAGTTTTTGGCACCATTTTTGAGTGAATTGCCAAAAGTCAGATTTTTGCTGAAATTGTGACCCCGGGGCTTAGGGATTTTTTCAAAAAAATATTTCCTGCCGGTTAAGTTTTTGAGGGCTGATTTCTTGTCCTGTGATAAAAAGCCTTCTGTTTACATCGCCAAAGCTTTCAGGGGAGCATTTGCAACCGATTGGCACCATTTTTGAGTGAATTGCCAAAAGTCAGATTTTTGCTGAAATTGTGACCCCAGGGCTTAGGGATTTTTTCAAAAAAATATTTTCTCCCGGTTAAGTTTTTGAGTACTGATTTCTTGTCCTGTGATAAAAAGCCTTCTGTTTCGAGTCCCAAACCTTTCAGGAGAGCATTTTCAAGCTTTTGGCACCATTTTTGAGTGAATTGCCAAAAGTCAGATTTTTGTTGAAATTGTGACCCCGGGGGTTAGGGATTTCTTCAAAAAAATATTTTCTGCCAGTTAAGTTTTTGAGGGCTGATTTCTTGTCCTGTGATAAAAAGCCTTCTGTTTACATCGCCAAAGCTTTCAGGGGAGCATTTGCAACCGGTTGGCACCATTTTTGAGTGAATTGCCAAAAGTCAGATTTTTGCTGAAATTGTGACCCCGGGGCTTAGGGATTTTTTCAAAAAAATATTTCCTGCCGGTTAAGTTTTTGAGGGCTGATTTCTTGTCCTGTGATAAAAAGCCTTCTGTTTCGAGTGCCAAACCTTTCAGGAGAGCATTTTCAAGCTTTTGGCACCATTTTTGAGTGAATTGCCAAAAGTCAGATTTTTGCTGAAATTGTGACCCCGGGGGTTAGGGATTTCTACAAAAAAATATTTTCTGCCGGTTAACTTTTTGAGGGCTGATTTCTTGTCTTGTGATAAAAAGCCTTCTGTTTCGAGTGCCAAACCTTTCAGGAGAGCATTTTCAAGCTTTTGGCACCATTTTTGAGTGAATTGCCAAAAGTCAGATTTTTGCTGAAATTGTGACCCCGGGGCTTAGGGATTTTTTCAAAAAAATATTTTCTGCCGGTTAAGTTTTTGAGGGCTGATTTCTTATCCTGTGATAAAGCCATCTGTTTACATCGCCAAAGCTTTCAGGGGAGCATTTGCAACCGGTTGGCACCATTTTTGAGTGAATTGCCAAAAGTCAGATTTTTGCTGAAATTGTGACCCCGGGGCTTAGGGATTTTTTCAAAAAAATATTTCCTGCCGGTTAAGTTTTTGAGGGCTGATTTCTTGTCCTGTGATAAAAAGCCTTCTGTTTCGAGTGCCAAACCTTTCAGGAGAGCATTTTCAAGCTTTTGGCACCATTTTTGAGTGAATTGCCAAAAGTCAGATTTTTGCTGAAATTGTGACCCCGGGGCTTAGGGATTTTTTTTTTAAAAAAAAATCTGCCGGTTAAGTTTTTGAAGGCTGATTTCTTGTCCTATGATAAAAAGCCTTCTGTTTCCATCGCCAAACCTTTCAGGAGAGCATTTTCAAGTTTTTGGTACCATTTTTGAGTGAATTGCCAAAAGTCAGATTTTTGCTGAAATTATGACCCCGGGGGTTAGAGATTTTTTCAAAAAAATATTTTCTGCCGGTTAAGTTTTTGAGGGCTGATTTCTTGTCCTGTGATCAGAAGACTTCTGTTTCCATCGCCAAAGCTTTCAGGGGAGCCTTTACAACCGGTTGGCACCATTTTTGAGTGAATTGCCAAAAGTCAGATTTTTGCTGAAATTGTGACCCCGGGGCTTAGGGATTTTTTAAAAAAATATTTTCTGCCGGTTAAGTTTTTGAGGGCTGATTTCTTGTCCTGTGATAAAAAGCCTTCTCTTTCGAGTGCCAAACCTTTCAGGGGAGCATTTTCAAGCTTTTGGCACCATTTTTGAGTGAATTGCCAAAAGTCAGATTTTTGCTGAAATTGTGAACCCGGGGGTTAGAGATTTTTTCAAAAAAATATTTTCTGCCGGTTAAGTTTTTGAGGGCTGATTTCTTGTCCTGTGATCAAAAGACTTCTGTTTCCATCGCCAAAGCTTTCAGGGGAGCCTTTACAACCGGTTGGCACCATTTTTGAGTGAATTGCCAAAAGTCAGATTTTTGCTGAAATTGTGACCCCGGGGCTTAGGGATTTTTTTAAAAAAATATTTTCTGCCGGTTAAGTTTTTGAGGGCTGATTTCTTGTCCTGTGATAAAAAGCCTTCTGTTTCCATCGCCAAACCTTTCAGGAGAGCATTTACAAGCTTTTGGCACCATTTTTGAGTGAATTGCCAAAAGTCAGATTTTTGCTGAAATTGTGACCCCGGGGTTTAGGGATTATTTAAAAAAAAAAAATTCTGCCGGTTAAGTTTTTGAAGGCTGATTTCTTGTCCTATGATAAAAAGCCTTCTGTTTCCATCGCCAAACCTTTCAGGAGAGCATTTTCAAGTTTTTGGCACCATTTTTGAGTGAATTGCCAAAAGTCAGATTTTTGCTGAAATTGTGACCCCGGGGCTTAGGGATTTTTTCAAAAAAATATTTTCTGCCGGTTAAGTTTTTGAGGGCTGATTTCTTGTCCTGTGATAAAAAGCCTTCTGTTTTGAGTGCCAAAGCTTTCAGGAGAGCATTTTCAAGCTTTTGGTACCATTTTTGATTTCTTCAAAAAAATATTTTCTGCCGGTTAACTTTTTGAGGGCCGATTTCTTGTCCTGTGATAAAAAGCCTTCCGTTTCGAGTCCCAAACCTTCCAGGAGAGCATTTTCAAGTTTTTGGCACCATTTTTGAGTGAATTGCCAAAAGCCAGATTTTTGCTGAAATTGTGACCCCAGGGCTTAGGGATTTTTTCACAATATATTTTCTGCCGGTTAAGTTTTTGAGGGCTGGTTTCTTGTCCTGTGATAAAAAGCCTTCTGTTTCGAATGGCAAACCTTTCAGGAGAGCATTTTCAAGCTTTTGGAACCATTTTTGAGTGAATTGCCAAAAGTCAGATTTTTGCTGAAATTGTGACCCCGAGGGTTAGGGATTTCTTAAAAAAAATATTTTCTGCTGGTTAAGTTTTTGAGGGCTGATTTCTTGTCCTGTGATAAAAAGCCTTCTGTTTCGAGTGCCAAACCTTTCAGGGGAGCATTTTCAAGCTTTTGGCACCATTTTTGAGTGAATTGCCAAAAGTCAGATTTTTGCTGAAATTGTGACCCCGGGGCTTAGGGATTTTTTCAAAAAAATATTTCCTGCCGGTTAACTTTTTGAGGGCTGAATTCTTGTCCTGTGATAAAAAGCCTTCTGTTTCGAGTGCCAAACCTTTCAGGAGAGCATTTTCAAGCTTTTCGCACCATTTTTGAGTGAATTGACAAAAGTCAGATTTTTGCTGAAATTGTGACCCCGGGGCTTAGGGATTTCTTCAAAAAAATATTTTCTGCCGGTTAAGTTTTTGAGGGCTGATTTCTTGTCCTGTGATAAAAAGCCTTCTGTTTACATCGCCAAAGCTTTCAGGGGAGCATTTGCAACCGATTGGCACCATTTTTGAGTGAATTGCCAAAAGTCAGATTTTTGCTGAAATTGTGACCCCGGGGCTTAGGGATTTTTTCAAAAAAATATTTCCTGCCGGTTAAGTTTTTGAGGGCTGATTTCTTGTCCTGTGATAAAAAGCCGTCTGTTTCCATCGCCAAACCTTTCAGGGGAGCATTTTCAAGCTTTTGGCACCATTTTTGAGTGAATTGCCAAAAGTCAGATTTTTGCTGAAATTGTGACCCCGGGGCTTAGGGATTTCTTCAAAAAAATATTTTCTGCCGGTTAAGTCTTTGAGGGCTGATTTCTTGTCCTGTGATAAAAAGCCTTCTGTTTCGAGTCCCAAACCTTTCAGGAGAGCATTTTCAAGCTTTTGGCACCATTTTTGAGTGAATTGCCAAAAGTCAGATTTTTGCTGAAATTGTGACCCCGGGGGTTAGGGATTTCTTCAAAAAAATATTTTCTGCCGGTTAACTTTTTGAGGGCTGATTTCTTGTCCTGTGATAAAAAGCCTTCTCTTTCGAGTGCCAAACCTTTCAGGGGAGCATTTTCAAGCTTTTGGCACCATTTTTGAGTGAATTGCCAAAAGTCAGATTTTTGCTGAAATTGTGAACCCGGGGGTTAGAGATTTTTTCAAAAAAATATTTTCTGCCGGTTAAGTTTTTGAGGGCTGATTTCTTGTCCTGTGATCAAAAGACTTCTGTTTCCATCGCCAAAGCTTTCAGGGGAGCCTTTACAACCGGTTGGCACCATTTTTGAGTGAATTGCCAAAAGTCAGATTTTTGCTGAAATTGTGACCCCGGGGCTTAGGGATTTTTTAAAAAAAATATTTTCTGCCGGTTAAGTTTTTGAGGGCTGATTTCTTGTCCTGTGATAAAAAGCCTTCTGTTTCCATCGCCAAACCTTTCAGGAGAGCATTTACAAGCTTTTGGCACCATTTTTGAGTGAATTGCCAAAAGTCATATTTTTGCTGAAATTGTGACCCCGGGGTTTAGGGATTATTTAAAAAAAAAAAATTCTGCCGGTTAAGTTTTTGAAGGCTGATTTCTTGTCCTGTGATAAAAAGCCTTCTGTTTCGAGTGCCAAACCTTTCAGGAGAGCATTTTCAATCTTTTGGCACCATTTTTGAGTGAATTGCCAAAAGTCAGATTTTTGCTGAAATTGTGACCCCGGGGCTTAGGGATTTCTTCAAAAAAATATTTCCTGCCGGTTAAGTTTTTGAGGGCTGATTTCTTGTCCTGTGATAAAAAGCCTTCTGTTTACATCGCCAAAGCTTTCAAGAGAGCATTTTCAAGCTTTTGGCACCATTTTTGAGTGAATTGCCAAAAGCCAGATTTTTGCTGAAATTGTGACCCCGGGGCTTAGGGATTTTTTCAAAAAAATATTTTCTGCCGGTTACGTTTTTGAGGGCTGATTTCTTGTCCTGTGATAAAAAGCCTTCTTTTACGAGTGGCAAACCTTTCAGGAGAGCATTTTCAAGCTTTTGGCACCATTTTTGAGTGAATTGCCAAAAGTCAGATTTTTGCTGAAATTGTGACCCCGGGGCTTAGGGATTTTTTCAAAAAAATATTTTCTGCCGGTTAAGTTTTTGAGGGCTGATTTCTTGTCCTGTGATAAAAAGCCTTCCGTTTCGAGTGCCAAACCTTTCAGGAGAGCATTTTCAAGCTTTTGGCACCATTTTTGAGTGAATTGCCAAAAGTCAGATTTTTGCTGAAATTGTGACCCCGGGGGTTAGGGATTTCTTCAAAAAAATATTTTCTGCCGGTAAACTTTTTGAGGGCTGATTTCTTGTCTTGTGATAAAAAGCCTTCTGTTTCGAGTGCCAAACCTTTCAGGAGAGCATTTTCAAGCTTTTGGCACCATTTTTGAGTGAATTGCCAAAAGTCAGATTTTTGCTGAAATTGTGACCCCGGGGGTTAGGGATTTCTTCAAAAAAATATTTTCTGCCAGTTAAGTTTTTGAGGGCTGATTTCTTGTCCTGTGATAAAAAGCCTTCTGTTTACATCGCCAAAGCTTTCAGGGGAGCATTTGCAACCGGTTGGCACCATTTTTGAGTGAATTGCCAAAAGTCAGATTTTTGCTGAAATTGTGACCCCGGGGGTTAGGGATTTCTTCAAAAAAATATTTTCTGCCGGTTAAGTTTTTGAGGGCTGATTTCTTGTCCTGTGATAAAAAGCCTTCTGTTTCGAGTGCCAAACCTTTCAGGGGAGCATTTTCAAGCTTTTGGCACCATTTTTGAGTGAATTGCCAAAAGTCAGATTTTTGCTGAAATTGTGACCCCGGGGCTTAGGGATTTTTTCAAAAAAATATTTTCTGCCGGTTAACTTTTTGAGGGCTGAATTCTTGTCCTGTGATAAAAAGCCTTCTGTTTCGAGTGCCAAACCTTTCAGGAGAGCATTTTCAAGCTTTTCGCACCATTTTTGAGTGAATTGCCAAAAGTCAGATTTTTGCTGAAATTGTGACCCCGGGGCTTAGGGATTTTTTCAAAAAAATATTTTCTGCCGGTTAACTTTTTGAGGGCTGAATTCTTGTCCTGTGATAAAAAGCCTTCTGTTTCGAGTGCCAAACCTTTCAGGAGAGCATTTTCAAGCTTTTCGCACCATTTTTGAGTGAATTGACAAAAGTCAGATTTTTGCTGAAATTGTGACCCCGGGGCTTAGGGATTTCTTCAAAAAAATATTTTCTGCCGGTTAAGTTTTTGAGGGCTGATTTCTTGTCCTGTGATAAAAAGCCTTCTGTTTACATCGCCAAAGCTTTCAGGGGAGCATTTGCAACCGATTGGCACCATTTTTGAGTGAATTGCCAAAAGTCAGATTTTTGCTGAAATTGTGACCCCGGGGCTTAGGGATTTTTTCAAAAAAATATTTCCTGCCGGTTAAGTTTTTGAGGGCTGATTTCTTGTCCTGTGATAAAAAGCCGTCTGTTTCCATCGCCAAACCTTTCAGGGGAGCATTTTCAAGCTTTTGGCACCATTTTTGAGTGAATTGCCAAAAGTCAGATTTTTGCTGAAATTGTGACCCCGGGGCTTAGGGATTTCTTCAAAAAAATATTTTCTGCCGGTTAAGTCTTTGAGGGCTGATTTCTTGTCCTGTGATAAAAAGCCTTCTGTTTCGAGTCCCAAACCTTTCAGGAGAGCATTTTCAAGCTTTTGGCACCATTTTTGAGTGAATTGCCAAAAGTCAGATTTTTGCTGAAATTGTGACCCCGGGGGTTAGGGATTTCTTCAAAAAAATATTTTCTGCCGGTTAACTTTTTGAGGGCTGATTTCTTGTCCTGTGATAAAAAGCCTTCTCTTTCGAGTGCCAAACCTTTCAGGGGAGCATTTTCAAGCTTTTGGCACCATTTTTGAGTGAATTGCCAAAAGTCAGATTTTTGCTGAAATTGTGAACCCGGGGGTTAGAGATTTTTTCAAAAAAATATTTTCTGCCGGTTAAGTTTTTGAGGGCTGATTTCTTGTCCTGTGATCAAAAGACTTCTGTTTCCATCGCCAAAGCTTTCAGGGGAGCCTTTACAACCGGTTGGCACCATTTTTGAGTGAATTGCCAAAAGTCAGATTTTTGCTGAAATTGTGACCCCGGGGCTTAGGGATTTTTTAAAAAAAATATTTTCTGCCGGTTAAGTTTTTGAGGGCTGATTTCTTGTCCTGTGATAAAAAGCCTTCTGTTTCCATCGCCAAACCTTTCAGGAGAGCATTTACAAGCTTTTGGCACCATTTTTGAGTGAATTGCCAAAAGTCAGATTTTTGCTGAAATTGTGACCCCGGGGTTTAGGGATTATTTAAAAAAAAAAAATTCTGCCGGTTAAGTTTTTGAAGGCTGATTTCTTGTCCTGTGATAAAAAGCCTTCTGTTTCGAGTGCCAAACCTTTCAGGAGAGCATTTTCAATCTTTTGGCACCATTTTTGAGTGAATTGCCAAAAGTCAGATTTTTGCTGAAATTGTGACCCCGGGGCTTAGGGATTTCTTCAAAAAAATATTTCCTGCCGGTTAAGTTTTTGAGGGCTGATTTCTTGTCCTGTGATAAAAAGCCTTCTGTTTACATCGCCAAAGCTTTCAAGAGAGCATTTTCAAGCTTTTGGCACCATTTTTGAGTGAATTGCCAAAAGCCAGATTTTTGCTGAAATTGTGACCCCGGGGCTTAGGGATTTTTTCAAAAAAATATTTTCTGCCGGTTACGTTTTTGAGGGCTGATTTCTTGTCCTGTGATAAAAAGCCTTCTTTTACGAGTGGCAAACCTTTCAGGAGAGCATTTTCAAGCTTTTGGCACCATTTTTGAGTGAATTGCCAAAAGTCAGATTTTTGCTGAAATTGTGACCCCGGGGCTTAGGGATTTCTTCAAAAAAATATTTTCTGCCGGTTAAGTTTTTGAGGGCTGATTTCTTGTCCTGTGATAAAAAGCCTTCTGTTTCGAGTCCCAAACCTTTCAGGAGAGCATTTTCAAGCTTTTGGCACCATTTTTGAGTGAATTGCCAAAAGTCAGATTTTTGCTGAAATTGTGACCCCAGGGCTTAGGGATTTTTTCAAAAAAATATTTTCTCCCGGTTAAGTTTTTGAGTACTGATTTCTTGTCCTGTGATAAAAAGCCTTCTGTTTCGAGTCCCAAACCTTTCAGGAGAGCATTTTCAAGCTTTTGGCACCATTTTTGAGTGAATTGCCAAAAGTCAGATTTTTGTTGAAATTGTGACCCCGGGGCTTAGGGTTTTTTTCAAAAAAATATCTTCTGCCGGTTAAGTTTTTGAGGGCTGATTTCTTGTCCTGTGATAAAAAGCCTTCTGTTTACATCGCCAAAGCTTTCAGGGGAGCATTTGCAACCGATTGGCACCATTTTTGAGTGAATTGCCAAAAGTCAGATTTTTGCTGAAATTGTGACCCCGAGGGTTAGGGATTTCTTCAAAAAAATATTTTCAGCTAGTTAAGTTTTTGAGGGCTGATTTCTTGTCCTGTGATAAAAAGCCTTCTGTTTCGAGTGCCAAACCTTTCAGGGGAGCATTTTCAAGCTTTTGGCACCATTTTTGAGTGAATTGACAAAAGTCAGATTTTTGCTGAAATTGTGACCCCGGGGCTTAGGGATTTCTTCAAAAAAATATTTTCTGCCGGTTAACTTTTTGAGGGCTGATTTCTTGTCCTGTGATAAAAAGCCTTCCATTTCGAGTTCCAAACCTTTCAGGAGAGCATTTTCAAGCTTTTGGCACCATTTTTGAGGGAATTGCCAAAAGCCAGATTTTTGCTGAAATTGGACTTAGGGATTTTTTAAAAAAATATTTTCTGCCGGTTAAGTTTTTGAGGGCTGATTTCTTGTCCTGTGGTAAAAAGCCTTCTGTTTCGAGTGCCAAACATTTCAGGGGAGCATTTTCAAACTTTTGGCACCATTTTTGAGTGAATTGCCAAAAGTCAGATTTTTGCTGAAATCGTGACCCCGGGGCTTAGGGATTTTTTCAAAAAAATATTTTCTGCCGGTTAAGTTTTTGAGGGCTGATTTCTTGTCCTGTGATAAAAAGCCTTCTCTTTCGAGTGCCAAACCTTTCAGGGGAGCATTTTCAAGCTTTTGGCACCATTTTTGAGTGAATTGCCAAAAGTCAGATTTTTGCTGAAATTGTGACCCCGGGGGTTAGAGATTTTTTCAAAAAAATATTTTCTGCCGGTTAAGTTTTTGAGGGCTGATTTCTTGTCCTGTGATCAAAAGACTTCTGTTTCCATCGCCAAAGCTTTCAGGGGAGCCTTTACAACCGGTTGGCACCATTTTTGAGTGAATTGCCAAAAGTCAGATTTTTGCTGAAATTGTGACCCCGGGGCTTAGGGATTTTTTTAAAAAAATATTTTCTGCCGGTTAAGTTTTTGAGGGCTGATTTCTTGTCCTGTGATAAAAAGCCTTCTGTTTCCATCGCCAAACCTTTCAGGAGAGCATTTACAAGCTTTTGGCACCATTTTTGAGTGAATTGCCAAAAGTCAGATTTTTGCTGAAATTGTGACCCCGGGGCTTAGGGATTTTTTTTAAAAAAAAATTTCTGCCGGTTAAGTTTTTGAAGGCTGATTTCTTGTCCTATGATAAAAAGCCTTCTGTTTCCATCGCCAAACCTTTCAGGAGAGCATTTTCAAGTTTTTGGCACCATTTTTGAGTGAATTGCCAAAAGTCAGATTTTTGCTGAAATTGTGACCCCGGGGCTTAGGGATTTTTTCAAAAAAATATTTTCTGCCGGTTAAGTTTTTGAGGGCTGATTTCTTGTCCTGTGATAAAAAGCCTTCTGTTTCGAGTGCCAAAGCTTTCAGGAGAGCATTTTCAAGCTTTTGGTACCATTTTTGATTTCTTCAAAAAAATATTTTCTGCCGGTTAACTTTTTGAGGGCCGATTTCTTGTCCTGTGATAAAAAGCCTTCCGTTTCGAGTCCCAAACCTTTCAGGAGAGCATTTTCAAGTTTTTGGCACCATTTTTGAGTGAATTGCCAAAAGTCAGATTTTTGCTGAAATTGTGACCCCGGGGCTTAGGGATTTTTTCAAAAAAATATTGCCTGCCGGTAAAGTTTTTGAGGGCTGATTTCTTGTCCTGTGATAAAAAGCCTTCTGTTTCGAGTCCCAAACCTTTCAGGAGAGCATTTTCAAGCTTTTGGCACCATTTTTGAGTCAATTGCCAAAAGTCAGATTTTTGCTGAAATTGTGACCCCAGGGCTTAGGGATTTTTTCACAATATATTTTCTGCCGGTTAAGTTTTTGAGGGCTGGTTTCTTGTCCTGTGATAAAAAGCCTTCTGTTTCGAATGGCAAACCTTTCAGGAGAGCATTTTCAAGCTTTTGGAACCATTTTTGAGTGAATTGCCAAAAGTCAGATTTTTGCTGAAATTGTGACTCCGAGGGTTAGGGATTTCTTTAAAAAAATATTTTCTGCTGGTTAAGTTTTTGAGGGCTGATTTCTTGTCCTGTGATAAAAAGCCTTCTGTTTCGAGTGCCAAACCTTTCAGGGGAGCATTTTCAAGCTTTTGGCACCATTTTTGAGTGAATTGCCAAAAGTCAGATTTTTGCTGAAATTGTGACCCCGGGGCTTAGGGATTTCTTCAAAAAAATATTTTCTGCCGGTTAAGTTTTTGAGGGCTGATTTCTTGTCCTGTGATCAAAAGACTTCTGTTTCCATCGCCAAAGCTTTCAGGGGAGCCTTTACAACCGGTTGGCACCATTTTTGAGTGAATTGCCAAAAGTCAGATTTTTGCTGAAATTGTGACCCCGGGGCTTAGGGATTTTTTTAAAAAAATATTTTCTGCCGGTTAAGTTTTTGAGGGCTGATTTCTTGTCCTGTGATAAAAAGCCTTCTGTTTCCATCGCCAAACCTTTCAGGAGAGCATTTACAAGCTTTTGGCACCATTTTTGAGTGAATTGCCAAAAGTCAGATTTTTGCTGAAATTGTGACCCCGGGGCTTAGGGATTTTTTTTTTAAAAAAATTTCTGCCGGTTAAGTTTTTGAAGGCTGATTTCTTGTCCTATGATAAAAAGCCTTCTGTTTCCATCGCCAAACCTTTCAGGAGAGCATTTTCAAGTTTTTGGCACCATTTTTGAGTGAATTGCCAAAAGTCAGATTTTTGCTGAAATTGTGACCCCGGGGCTTAGGGATTTTTTCAAAAAAATATTTTCTGCCGGTTAAGTTTTTGAGGGCTGATTTCTTGTCCTGTGATAAAAAGCCTTCTGTTTCGAGTGCCAAAGCTTTCAGGAGAGCATTTTCAAGCTTTTGGTACCATTTTTGATTTCTTCAAAAAAATATTTTCTGCCGGTTAACTTTTTGAGGGCCGATTTCTTGTCCTGTGATAAAAAGCCTTCCGTTTCGAGTCCCAAACCTTTCAGGAGAGCATTTTCAAGTTTTTGGCACCATTTTTGAGTGAATTGCCAAAAGTCAGATTTTTGCTGAAATTGTGACCCCGGGGCTTAGGGATTTTTTCAAAAAAATATTGCCTGCCGGTAAAGTTTTTGAGGGCTGATTTCTTGTCCTGTGATAAAAAGCCTTCTGTTTCGAGTCCCAAACCTTTCAGGAGAGCATTTTCAAGCTTTTGGCACCATTTTTGAGTCAATTGCCAAAAGTCAGATTTTTGCTGAAATTGTGACCCCAGGGCTTAGGGATTTTTTCACAATATATTTTCTGCCGGTTAAGTTTTTGAGGGCTGGTTTCTTGTCCTGTGATAAAAAGCCTTCTGTTTCGAATGGCAAACCTTTCAGGAGAGCATTTTCAAGCTTTTGGAACCATTTTTGAGTGAATTGCCAAAAGTCAGATTTTTGCTGAAATTGTGACTCCGAGGGTTAGGGATTTCTTTAAAAAAATATTTTCTGCTGGTTAAGTTTTTGAGGGCTGATTTCTTGTCCTGTGATAAAAAGCCTTCTGTTTCGAGTGCCAAACCTTTCAGGGGAGCATTTTCAAGCTTTTGGCACCATTTTTGAGTGAATTGCCAAAAGTCAGATTTTTGCTGAAATTGTGACCCCGGGGCTTAGGGATTTCTTCAAAAAAATATTTTCTCCCGGTTAAGTTTTTGAGGGCTGATTTCTTGTCCTGTGATAAAAAGCCTTCTGTTTACATCGCCAAAGCTTTCAGGGGAGCATTTTCAAGCTTTTGGCACCATTTTTGAGTGAATTGCCAAAAGTCAGATTTTTGCTGAAATTGTGACCCCGGGGCTTAGGGATTTCTTCAAAAAAATATTTTCTTCCGGGTAAGTTTTTGAGGGCTGATTTCTTGTCCTGTGATAAAAAGCCTTCTGTTTCGAGTCCCAAACCTTTCAGAAGAGCATTTTCAAGCTTTTGGCACCATTTTTGAGTGAATTGCCAAAAGTCAGATTTTTGCTGAAATTGTGACCCCAGGGCTTAGGGATTTTTTCAAAAAAATATTTTCTCCCGGTTAAGTTTTTGAGTACTGATTTCTTGTCCTGTGATAAAAAGCCTTCTGTTTCGAGTGCCAAACCTTTCAGGAGAGCATTTTCAAGCTTTTGGCACCATTTTTGAGTGAATTGCCAAAAGTCAGATTTTTGTTGAAATTGTGACCCCGGGGCTTAGGGTTTTTTTCAAAAAAATATCTTCTGCCGGTTAACTTTTTGAGGGCTGATTTCTTGTCCTGTGATAAAAAGCCTTCTGTTTCGAGTGCCAAACCTTTCAGGAGAGCATTTTCAAGCTTTTGGCACCATTTTTGAGTGAATTGACAAAAGTCAGATTTTTGCTGAAATTGTGACCCCGGGGCTTAGGGATTTTTTCAAAAAAATATTTTCTGCCGGTTAAGTTTTTGAGGGCTGATTTCTTGTCCTGTGATAAAAAGCCTTCTGTTTACATCGCCAAAGCTTTCAGGGGAGCATTTGCAACCGATTGGCACCATTTTTGAGTGAATTGCCAAAAGTCAGATTTTTGCTGAAATTGTGACCCCGAGGGTTAGGGATTTCTTCAAAAAAATATTTTCTGCTGGTTAAGTTTTTGAGGGCTGATTTCTTGTCCTGTGATAAAAAGCCTTCTGTTTCGAGTGCCAAACCTTTCAGGGGAGCATTTTCAAGCTTTTGGCACCATTTTTGAGTGAATTGACAAAAGTCAGATTTTTGCTGAAATTGTGACCCCGGGGCTTAGGGATTTTTTCAAAAAAATATTTTCTGCCGGTTAACTTTTTGAGGGCTGATTTCTTGTCCTGTGATAAAAAGCCGTCTGTTTCCATCGCCAAACCTTTCAGGAGAGCATTTTCAAGCTTTTGGCACCATTTTTGAGTAAATTGCCAAAAGTCAGATTTTTGCTGAAATTGTGACCCCGGGGCTTAGGGATTTTTTTTAAAAAAAAATTCTGCCGGTTAAGTTTTTGAAGGCTGATTTCTTGTCCTGTGATAAAAAGCCTTCTGTTTCGAGTGCCAAACCTTTCAGGAGAGCATTTTCAATCTTTTGGCACCATTTTTGAGTGAATTGCCAAAAGTCAGATTTTTGCTGAAATTGTGACCCCGGGGCTTAGGGATTTCTTCAAAAAAATATTTTCTGCCGGTTAACTTTTTGAGGGCTGATTTCTTGTCCTGTGATAAAAAGCCTTCCATTTCGAGTTCCAAACCTTTCAGGAGAGCATTTTCAAGCTTTTGGCACCATTTTTGAGGGAATTGCCAAAAGCCAGATTTTTGCTGAAATTGGACTTAGGGATTTTTTCAAAAAAATATCTTCTGCCGGTTAAGTTTTTGAGGGCTGATTTCTTGTCCTGTGGTAAAAAGCCTTCTGTTTCGAGTGCCAAACATTTCAGGGGAGCATTTTCAAGCTTTTGGCACCATTTTTGAGTGAATTGCCAAAAGTCAGATTTTTGCTGAAATTGTGACCCCGGGGCTTAGGGATTTTTTCAAAAAAATATTTTCTGCCGGTTAAGTTTTTGAGGGCTGATTTCTTGTCCTGTGATAAAAAGCCTTCTCTTTCGAGTGCCAAACCTTTCAGGGGAGCATTTTCAAGCTTTTGGCACCATTTTTGAGTGAATTGCAAAAAGTCAGATTTTTGCTGAAATTGTGACCCCGGGGGTTAGAGATTTTTTCAAAAAAATATTTTCTGCTGGTTAAGTTTTTGAGGGCTGATTTCTTGTCCTGTGATAAAAAGCCTTCTGTTTCCATCGCCAAAGCTTTCAGGGGAGCCTTTACAACCGGTTGGCACCATTTTTGAGTGAATTGACAAAAGTCAGATTTTTGCTGAAATTGGGATTTTTTCAAAAAAATATTTTCTGCCGGTTAAGTTTTTGAGGGCTGATTTTTTGTCCTGTGAGCAAAAAGCCTTCTCTTTCGAGTGCCAAACATTTCAGGAGAGCATTTTTGAAGCTTTTGGCACCATTTTTGAGTGAATTGCCAAAAGTCAGATTTTTGCTGAAATTGTGACCCCGGGGCTTAGGGATTTTTTCAAAAAAATATTTTCTGCCGGTTAAGTTTTTGAGGGCTGATTTCTTGTTCTGTGATAAAAAGCCATCTGTTTCGAGTGCCTAAAATTTCAGCGGAGAATTTTCAAGCTTTTGGCACCATTTTTGAGTGAATTGCCAAAAGTCAGATTTTTGCTGAAATCGTGACCCCGGGGGTTAGGGATTTCTTCAAAAAAATATTTTCTGCCGGTTAACTTTCTGAGGGCTGATTTCTTGTCCTGTGATAAAAAGCCTTCTGTTTCCATCGCCAAACCTTTCAGGAGAGCATTTTCAAGCTTTTGGCACCATTTTTGAGTGAATTGCCAAAAGCCAGATTTTTGCTGAAATTGTGACCCAGGGGCTTAGGGATTTTTTCAAAAAAACATTTTCTCCCGGTTAAGTTTTTGAGGGCTTATTTCTCGTTCTGTTATAAAAAGCCTTCCGTTTTAAGTTCCAAACCTTTCAGGAGAGCATTTTCAAGCTTTTGGCACCATTTTTGAGTGAATTGCCAAAAGCCAGATTTTTGCTGAAATTGTGACTCCGGGGCTTAGGGATTTTTTCAAAAAAATATTTTCTGCCGGTTAAGTTTTTGAGGCCTGATTCCTTGTCCTGTGATAAAAAGCCTTCTGTTTCGAGTGCCAAACCTTTCAGGGGAGCATTTTCAAGCTTTTGGCACCATTTTTTAGTGAATTGCCAAAAGTCAGATTTTTGCTGAAATTGTGACCCCGGAGCTTAGGGATTTTTTCAAAAAAATATTTTCTGCCGGTTAAGTTTTTGAGGGCTGATTTCTTGTCCTGTGATAAAAAGCCTTCTGTTTTGAGTGCCAAACCTTTCAGGGGAGAATTTTCAAGCTTTTGGCACCATTTTTGAGTGAATTGCCAAAAGTCAGATTTTTGCTGAAATTGTGACCCCGGGGGTTAGGGATTTCTTCAAAAAAATATTTTCTGCCGGTTAACTTTTTGAGGGCTGATTTCTTGTCCTGTGATAAAAAGCCTTCTGTTTCCATCGCCAAACCTTTCAGGAGAGCATTTACAACGGGTTGGCACCATTTTTGAGTGAATTTCCAAAAGTCAGATTTTTGCTGAAATCGTGACCCCGGGGGTTAGGGATTTCTTCAAAAAAATATTTTCTGCCGGTTAACTTTCTGAGGGCTGATTTCTTGTCCTGTGATAAAAAGCCTTCTGTTTCCATCGCCAAACCTTTCAGGAGAGCATTTTCAAGCTTTTGGCACCATTTTTGAGTGAATTGCCAAAAGCCAGATTTTTGCTGAAATTGTGACCCAGGGGCTTAGGGATTTTTTCAAAAAAACATTTTCTCCCGGTTAAGTTTTTGAGGGCTTATTTCTCGTTCTGTTATAAAAAGCCTTCCGTTTTAAGTTCCAAACCTTTCAGGAGAGCATTTTCAAGCTTTTGGCACCATTTTTGAGTGAATTGCCAAAAGCCAGATTTTTGCTGAAATTGTGACTCCGGGGCTTAGGGATTTTTTCAAAAAAATATTTTCTGCCGGTTAAGTTTTTGAGGCCTGATTCCTTGTCCTGTGATAAAAAGCCTTCTGTTTCGAGTGCCAAACCTTTCAGGGGAGCATTTTCAAGCTTTTGGCACCATTTTTTAGTGAATTGCCAAAAGTCAGATTTTTGCTGAAATTGTGACCCCGGAGCTTAGGGATTTTTTCAAAAAAATATTTTCTGCCGGTTAAGTTTTTGAGGGCTGATTTCTTGTCCTGTGATAAAAAGCCTTCTGTTTTGAGTGCCAAACCTTTCAGGGGAGAATTTTCAAGCTTTTGGCACCATTTTTGAGTGAATTGCCAAAAGTCTGATTTTTGCTGAAATTGTGACCCCGGGGGTTAGGGATTTCTTCAAAAAAATATTTTCTGCCGGTTAACTTTTTGAGGGCTGATTTCTTGTCCTGTGATAAAAAGCCTTCTGTTTCCATCGCCAAACCTTTCAGGAGAGCATTTACAACGGGTTGGCACCATTTTTGAGTGAATTGCCAAAAGTCAGATTTTTGCTGAAATTGTGACCCCGGGGCTTAGGGATTTTTTCAAAAAAATATTTTCTGCCGGTTAACTTTTTGAGGGCTGATTTCTTGTCCTGTGATAAAAAGCCTTCTGTTTCCATCGCCAAACCTTTCATGAGAGCATTTACAACGGGTTGGCACCATTTTTGAGTGAATTGCCAAAAGTCAGATTTTTGCTGAAATTGTGACCCCGGGGGTTAGGGATTTCTTCAAAAAAATATTTTCTGCCGGTTAACTTTTTGAGGGCTGATTTCTTGTCCTGTGATAAAAAGCCTTCTGTTTCCATCGCCAAACCTTTCAGGAGAGCATTTTCAAGCTTTTGGCACCATTTTTGAGTGAATTGCCAAAAGTCAGATTTTTGCTGAAATTGTGACCCCGGGGCTTAGGGATTTTTTCAAAAAAATATTTTCTGCCTGTTAAGTTTTTGAGGGCTGATTTCTTTTCCTGTGATAAAAAGCCTTCTGTTTCGAGTGCCAAACCTTTCAGCGGAGAATTTTCAAGCTTTTGGCACCATTTTTGAGTGAATTGCCAAAAGTCAGATTTTTGCTGAAATTGTTAGGGATTTCTTCAAAAAAATATTTTCTGCCGGTTAAGTTTTTGAGGGCTGATTTCTTGTCCTGTGATAAAAAGCCTTCTCTGTCGAGTGCCAAACCTTTCAGGAGAGCATTTTCAAGCTTTTGGCACCATTTTTGAGTAAATTGCCAAAAGTCAGATTTTTGCTGAAATTGTGACCCCGGGGCTTAGGGATTTTTTCAAAAAAATATTTTCTGCCGGTTAAGTTTTTGAGGGCTGATTTTTTGTCCTGTGATAAAAAGCCTTCTGTTTCCATCGCCAAACCTTTCAGGAGAGCATTTACAAGCTTTTGGCACCATTTTTGAGTGAATTGCCAAAAGTCAGATTTTTGCTGAAATTGTGACCCCGGGGCTTAGGGATTTTTTTTAAAAAAAAAAATTCTGCCGGTTAAGTTTTTGAAGGCTGATTTCTTGTCCTGTGATAAAAAGCCTTCTCTTTCGAGTGCCAAACCTTTCAGTAGAGCATTTTCAAGCTTTTGGCACCATTTTTGAGTGAATTGCCAAAAGTCAGATTTTTGCTGAAATTGTGACCCCGGGGCTTAGGGATTTCTTCAAAAAAATATTTTCTGCCGGTTAACTTTTTGAGGGCTGATTTCTTGTCCTGTGATAAAAAGCCTTCCATTTCGAGTTCCAAACCTTTCAGGAGAGCATTTTCAAGCTTTTGGCACCATTTTTGAGGGAATTGCCAAAAGCCAGATTTTTGCTGAAATTGGGCTTAGGGATTTTTTCAAAAAAATATTTTCTGCCGGTTAAGTTTTTGAGGGCTGATTTCTTGTCCTGTGATAAAAAGCCTTCTGTTTCCATCGCCAAACCTTTCAGGAGAGCATTTTCAAGCTTTTGGCACCATTTTTGAGTGAATTGCCAAAAGTCAGATTTTTGTTGAAATTGTGACCCCGGGGCTTAGGAATTTTTTCAAAAAAATATTTTCTGCCGGTTAAGTTTTTGAGGGCTGATTTCTTGTCCTGTGATAAAAAGCCTTCTGTTTTGAGTGCCAAAGCTTTCAGGAGAGCATTTTCAAGCTTTTGGTACCATTTTTGATTTCTTCAAAAAAATATTTTCTGCCGATTAACTTTTTGAGGGCCGATTTCTTGTCCTGTGATAAAAAGCCTTCCGTTTCGAGTGCCAAACCTTTCAGGAGAGCATTTTCAAGTTTTTGGCACCATTTTGGAGTGAATTGCCAAAAGTCAGATTTTTGCTGATATTGTGACACCGGGGGTTAGAGATTTTTTCAAAAAAATATTTTCTGCCGGTTAAGTTTTTGAGGGCTGATTTCTTGTCCTGTGATAAAAAGCCTTCTGTTTCCATCGCCAAACCTTTCAGGGGAGCATTTACAACCGGTTGGCACCATTTTTGAGTGAATTGCGAAAAGTCAGATTTTTGCTGAAATCGTGACCCCGGGGCTTAGGGATTTTTTCAAAAAAATATTTTCTGCCGGTTAAGTTTTTGAGGGCTGATTTCTTGTCCTGTGATAAAAAGCCTTCTCTTTCGAGTGCCAAACCATTCAGGGGAGCATTTTCAAGCTTTTGGCACCATTTTTGAGTGAATTGCCAAAAGTCAGATTTTTGCTGAAATTGTGACACCGGGGGTTAGAGATTTTTTCAAAAAAATATTTTCTTCCGGTTAAGTTTTTGAGGGCTGATTTCTTGTCCTGTGATAAAAAGCCTTCTGTTTCCATCGCCAAACCTTTCAGGGGAGCATTTACAACCGGTTGGCACCATTTTTGAGTGAATTGCCAAAAGTCAGATTTTTGCTGAAATCGTGACCCCGGCTTAGGGATTTTTTCAAAAAAATATTTTCTGCCGGTTAAGTTTTTGAGGGCTGATTTCTTGTCCTGTGATAAAAAGCCTTCTCTTTCGAGTGCCAAACCTTTCAGGGGAGCATTTTCAAGCTTTTGGCACCATTTTTGAGGGAATTGCCAAAAGCCAGATTTTTGCTGAAATTGGGCTTAGGGATTTTTTCAAAAAAATATTTTCTGCCGGTTAAGTTTTTGAGGGCTGATTTCTTGTCCTGTGATAAAAAGCCTTCTGTTTCCATCGCCAAACCTTTCAGGAGAGCATTTTCAAGCTTTTGGCACCATTTTTGAGTGAATTGCCAAAAGTCAGATTTTTGCTGAAATTGTGACCCCGGGGCTTAGGGATTTTTTCAAAAAAATATTTTCTGCCGGTTAAGATTTTGAGGGCTGATTTCTTGTCCTGTGATAAAAAGCCTTCTGTTTCGAGTGCCAAAGCTTTCAGGAGAGCATTTTCAAGCTTTTGGTACCATTTTTGATTTCTTCAAAAAAATATTTTCTGCCGGTTAACTTTTTGAGGGCCGATTTCTTGTCCTGTGATAAAAAGCCTTCCGTTTCGAGTGCCAAACCTTTCAGGAGAGCATTTTCAAGTTTTTGGCACCATTTTTGAGTGAATTGCCAAAAGTCAGATTTTTGCTGAAATTGTGACCCCGGGGCTTAGGGATTTTTTCAAAAAAATATTTTCTGCCGGTTAAGTTTTTGAGGGCTGATTTCTTGTCCTGTGATAAAAAGCCTTCTGTTTTGAGTGCCAAAGCTTTCAGGAGAGCATTTTCAAGCTTTTAGTACCATTTTTGATTTCTTCAAAAAAATATTTTCTGCCGATTAACTTTTTGAGGGCCGATTCCTTGTCCTGTGATAAAAAGCCTTCCGTTTCGAGTGCCAAACCTTTCAGGAGAGCATTTTCAAGTTTTTGGCACCATTTTTGAGTGAATTGCCAAAAGTCAGATTTTTGCTGAAATTGTGACACCGGGGGTTAGAGATTTTTTCAAAAAAAAATTTTCTGCCGGTTAAGTTTTTGAGGGCTGATTTATTGTCCTGTGATAAAAAGCCTTCTGTTTCCATCGCCAAACCTTTCAGGGGAACATTTACAACCGGTTGGCACCATTTTTGAGTGAATTGCCAAAAGTCAGATTTTTGCTGAAATCGTGACCCCGGGGCTTAGGGATTTTTTCAAAAAAATATTTTCTGCCGGTTAAGTTTTTGAGGGCTGATTTCTTGTCCTGTGATAAAAAGCCTTCTCTTTCGAGTGCCAAACCTTTCAGGGGAGCATTTTCAAGCTTTTGGCACCATTTTTGAGTGAATTGCCAAAAGTCAGATTTTTGCTGAAATTGTGACCCCGGGGCTTAGGGATTTTTTCAAAAAAATATTTTCTGCCGGTTAAGTTTTTGAGGGCTGATTTCTTGTCCTGTGATCAAAAGACTTCTGTTTCCATCGCCAAAGCTTTCAGGGGAGCCTTTACAACCGGTTGGCACCATTTTTGAGTGAATTGCCAAAAGTCAGATTTTTGCTGAAATTGTGACCCCGGGGCTTAGGGATTTTTTAAAAAAAATATTTTCTGCCGGTTAAGTTTTTGAGGGCTGATTTCTTGTCCTGTGATAAAAAGCCTTCTGTTTTGAGTGCCAAAGCTTTCAGGAGAGCATTTTCAAGCTTTTGGTACCATTTTTGATTTCTTCAAAAAAATATTTTCTGCCGATTAACTTTTTGAGGGCCGATTTCTTGTCCTGTGATAAAAAGCCTTCTGTTTCCATCGCCAAACCTTTCAGGGGAGCATTTACAACCGGTTGGCACCATTTTTGAGTGAATTGCCAAAAGTCAGATTTTTGCTGAAATCGTGACCCCGGGGCTTAGGGATTTTTTCAAAAAAATATTTTCTGCCGGTTAAGATTTTGAGGGCTGATTTCTTGTCCTGTGATAAAAAGCCTTCTGTTTCGAGTGCCAAAGCTTTCAGGAGAGCATTTTCAAGCTTTTGGTACCATTTTTGATTTCTTCAAAAAAATATTTTCTGCCGGTTAACTTTTTGAGGGCCGATTTCTTGTCCTGTGATAAAAAGCCTTCCGTTTCGAGTGCCAAACCTTTCAGGAGAGCATTTTCAAGTTTTTGGCACCATTTTTGAGTGAATTGCCAAAAGTCAGATTTTTGATGAAATTGTGACACCGGGGGTTAGAGATTTTTTCAAAAAAATATTTTCTGCCGGTTAAGTTTTTGAGGGCTGATTTCTTGTCCTGTGATAAAAAGCCTTCTGTTTCCATCGCCAAACCTTTCAGGGGAGCATTTACAACCGGTTGGCACCATTTTTGAGTGAATTGCCAAAAGTCAGATTTTTGCTGAAATCGTGACCCCGGCTTAGGGATTTTTTCAAAAAAATATTTTCTGCCGGTTAAGTTTTTGAGGGCTGATTTCTTGTCCTGTGATAAAAAGCCTTCTCTTTCGAGTGCCAAACCTTTCAGGGGAGCATTTTCAAGCTTTTGGCACCATTTTTGAGTGAATTGCCAAAAGTCAGATTTTTGCTGAAATTGTGACCCCGGGGGTTAGAGATTTTTTCAAAAAAATATTTTCTGCCGGTTAAGTTTTTGAGGGCTGATTTCTTGTCCTGTGATCAAAAGACTTCTGTTTCCATCGCCAAACCTTTCAGGGGAGCCTTTACAACCGGTTGGCACCATTTTTGAGTGAATTGCCAAAAGTCAGATTTTTGCTGAAATTGTGACCCCGGGGCTTAGGGATTTTTTTTTAAAAAAAAATTCTGCCGGTTAAGTTTTTGAAGGCTGATTTCTTGTCCTATGATAAAAAGCCTTCTGTTTCCATCGCCAAACCTTTCAGGAGAGCATTTAAAACCGGTTGGCACCATTTTTGAGTGAATTGCCAAAAGTCAGATTTTTGCTGAAATTGTGACCCCGGGGCTTAGGGATTTTTTTTAAAAAAAAAAATTCTGCCGGTTAAGTTTTTGAAGGCTGAATTCTTGTCCTGTGATAAAAAGCCTTCTCTTTCGAGTGCCAAACCTTTCAGTAGAGCATTTTCAAGCTTTTGGCACCATTTTTGAGTGAATTGCCAAAAGTCAGATTTTTGCTGAAATTGTGACCCCGGGGCTTAGGGATTTCTTCAAAAAAATATTTTCTGCCGGTTAACTTTTTGAGGGCTGATTTCTTGTCCTGTGATAAAAAGCCTTCCATTTCGAGTTCCAAACCTTTCAGGAGAGCATTTTCAAGCTTTTGGCACCATTTTTGAGGGAATTGCCAAAAGCCAGATTTTTGCTGAAATTGGGCTTAGGGATTTTTTCAAAAAAATATTTTCTGCCGGTTAAGTTTTTGAGGGCTGATTTCTTGTCCTGTGATAAAAAGCCTTCTGTTTCCATCGCCAAACCTTTCAGGAGAGCATTTTCAAGCTTTTGGCACCATTTTTGAGTGAATTGCCAAAAGTCAGATTTTTGTTGAAATTGTGACCCCGGGGCTTAGGAATTTTTTCAAAAAAATATTTTCTGCCGGTTAAGTTTTTGAGGGCTGATTTCTTGTCCTGTGATAAAAAGCCTTCTGTTTTGAGTGCCAAAGCTTTCAGGAGAGCATTTTCAAGCTTTTGGTACCATTTTTGATTTCTTCAAAAAAATATTTTCTGCCGATTAACTTTTTGAGGGCCGATTTCTTGTCCTGTGATAAAAAGCCTTCCGTTTCGAGTGCCAAACCTTTCAGGAGAGCATTTTCAAGTTTTTGGCACCATTTTGGAGTGAATTGCCAAAAGTCAGATTTTTGCTGATATTGTGACACCGGGGGTTAGAGATTTTTTCAAAAAAATATTTTCTGCCGGTTAAGTTTTTGAGGGCTGATTTATTGTCCTGTGATAAAAAGCCTTCTGTTTCCATCGCCAAACCTTTCAGGGGAGCATTTACAACCGGTTGGCACCATTTTTGAGTGAATTGCGAAAAGTCAGATTTTTGCTGAAATTGTGACCCCGGGGCTTAGGGATTTTTTCAAAAAAATATTTTCTGCCGGTTAAGTTTTTGAGGGCTGATTTCTTG
Source organism: Podarcis liolepis (assembly GCF_965112155.1). Lineage (NCBI taxonomy): Eukaryota > Metazoa > Chordata > Lepidosauria > Squamata > Lacertidae > Podarcis > Podarcis liolepis. Next base: position 34,115 of record NW_028148695.1, on the reverse strand, counting down.
TCCTGTGATAAAAAGCCTTCTCTTTCGAGTGCCAAAGCTTTCAGGAGAGCATTTTCAAGCTTTTGGTACCATTTTTGAGTGAATTGCCAAAAGTCAGATTTTTGCTGAAATTGTGACACCGGGGGTTAGAGATTTTTTCAAAAAAATATTTTCTTCCGGTTAAGTTTTTGAGGGCTGATTTCTTGTCCTGTGATAAAAAGCCTTCTGTTTCCATCGCCAAACCTTTCAGGGGAGCATTTACAACCGGTTGGCACCATTTTTGAGTGAATTGCCAAAAGTCAGATTTTTGCTGAAATCGTGACCCCGGCTTAGGGATTTTTTCAAAAAAATATTTTCTGCCGGTTAAGTTTTTGAGGGCTGATTTCTTGTCCTGTGATAAAAAGCCTTCTCTTTCGAGTGCCAAACCTTTCAGGGGAGCATTTTCAAGCTTTTGGCACCATTTTTGAGGGAATTGCCAAAAGCCAGATTTTTGCTGAAATTGGGCTTAGGGATTTTTTCAAAAAAATATTTTCTGCCGGTTAACTTTTTGAGGGCCGATTTCTTGTCCTGTGATAAAAAGCCTTCCGTTTCGAGTGCCAAACCTTTCAGGAGAGCATTTTCAAGTTTTTGGCACCATTTTTGAGTGAATTGCCAAAAGTCAGATTTTTGCTGAAATTGTGACCCCGGGGCTTAGGGATTTTTTCAAAAAAATATTTTCTGCCGGTTAAGTTTTTGAGGGCTGATTTCTTGTCCTGTGATAAAAAGCCTTCTGTTTTGAGTGCCAAAGCTTTCAGGAGAGCATTTTCAAGCTTTTAGTACCATTTTTGATTTCTTCAAAAAAATATTTTCTGCCGATTAACTTTTTGAGGGCCGATTTCTTGTCCTGTGATAAAAAGCCTTCCGTTTCGAGTGCCAAACCTTTCAGGAGAGCATTTTCAAGTTTTTGGCACCATTTTTGAGTGAATTGCCAAAAGTCAGATTTTTGCTGAAATTGTGACACCGGGGGTTAGAGATTTTTTCAAAAAAATATTTTCTGCCGGTTAAGTTTTTGAGGGCTGATTTATTGTCCTGTGATAAAAAGCCTTCTGTTTCCATCGCCAAACCTTTCAGGGGAGCATTTACAACCGGTTGGCACCATTTTTGAGTGAATTGCCAAAAGTCAGATTTTTGCTGAAATCGTGACCCCGGGGCTTAGGGATTTTTTCAAAAAAATATTTTCTGCCGGTTAAGTTTTTGAGGGCTGATTTCTTGTCCTGTGATAAAAAGCCTTCTCTTTCGAGTGCCAAACCTTTCAGGGGAGCATTTTCAAGCTTTTGGCACCATTTTTGAGTGAATTGCCAAAAGTCAGATTTTTGCTGAAATTGTGACCCCGGGGCTTAGGGATTTTTTCAAAAAAATATTTTCTGCCGGTTAAGTTTTTGAGGGCTGATTTCTTGTCCTGTGATCAAAAGACTTCTGTTTCCATCGCCAAAGCTTTCAGGGGAGCCTTTACAACCGGTTGGCACCATTTTTGAGTGAATTGCCAAAAGTCAGATTTTTGCTGAAATTGTGACCCCGGGGCTTAGGGATTTTTTAAAAAAAATATTTTCTGCCGGTTAAGTTTTTGAGGGCTGATTTCTTGTCCTGTGATAAAAAGCCTTCTGTTTTGAGTGCCAAAGCTTTCAGGAGAGCATTTTCAAGCTTTTGGTACCATTTTTGATTTCTTCAAAAAAATATTTTCTGCCGATTAACTTTTTGAGGGCCGATTTCTTGTCCTGTGATAAAAAGCCTTCTGTTTCCATCGCCAAACCTTTCAGGGGAGCATTTACAACCGGTTGGCACCATTTTTGAGTGAATTGCCAAAAGTCAGATTTTTGCTGAAATCGTGACCCCGGCTTAGGGATTTTTTCAAAAAAATATTTTCTGCCGGTTAAGTTTTTGAGGGCTGATTTCTTGTCCTGTGATAAAAAGCCTTCTCTTTCGAGTGCCAAACCTTTCAGGGGAGCATTTTCAAGCTTTTGGCACCATTTTTGAGTGAATTGCCAAAAGTCAGATTTTTGCTGAAATTGTGACCCCGGGGGTTAGAGATTTTTTCAAAAAAATATTTTCTGCCGGTTAAGTTTTTGAGGGCTGATTTCTTGTCCTGTGATCAAAAGACTTCTGTTTCCATCGCCAAACCTTTCAGGGGAGCCTTTACAACCGGTTGGCACCATTTTTGAGTGAATTGCCAAAAGTCAGATTTTTGCTGAAATTGTGACCCCGGGGCTTAGGGATTTTTTTAAAAAAAAAAATTCTGCCGGTTAAGTTTTTGAAGGCTGATTTCTTGTCCTATGATAAAAAGCCTTCTGTTTCCATCGCCAAACCTTTCAGGAGAGCATTTTCAAGTTTTTGGCACCAATTTTGAGTGAATTGCCAAAAGTCAGATTTTTGCTGAAATTGTGACCCCGGGGCTTAGGGATTTTTTCAAAAAAATATTTTCTGCCGGTTAAGTTTTTGAGGGCTGATTTCTTGTCCTGTGATCAAAAGACTTCTGTTTCCATCGCCAAAGCTTTCAGGGGAGCCTTTACAACCGGTTGGCACCATTTTTGAGTGAATTGCCAAAAGTCAGATTTTTGCTGAAATTGTGACCCCGGGGCTTAGGGATTTTTTTAAAAAAATATTTTCTGCCGGTTAAGTTTTTGAGGGCTGATTTCTTGTCCTGTGATAAAAAGCCTTCTGTTTTGAGTGCCAAAGCTTTCAGGAGAGCATTTTCAAGCTTTTGGTACCATTTTTGATTTCTTCAAAAAAATATTTTCTGCCGATTAACTTTTTGAGGGCCGATTTCTTGTCCTGTGATAAAAAGCCTTCCGTTTCGAGTGCCAAACCTTTCAGGAGAGCATTTTCAAGTTTTTGGCACCATTTTTGAGTGAATTGCCAAAAGTCAGATTTTTGATGAAATTGTGACACCGGGGGTCAGAGATTTTTTCAAAAAAATATTTTCTGCCGGTTAAGTTTTTGAGGGCTGATTTCTTGTCCTGTGATAAAAAGCCTTCTGTTTCCATCGCCAAACCTTTCAGGGGAGCATTTACAACCGGTTGGCACCATTTTTGAGTGAATTGCCAAAAGTCAGATTTTTGCTGAAATCGTGACCCCGGCTTAGGGATTTTTTCAAAAAAATATTTTCTGCCGGTTAAGTTTTTGAGGGCTGATTTCTTGTCCTGTGATAAAAAGCCTTCTCTTTCGAGTGCCAAACCTTTCAGGGGAGCATTTTCAAGCTTTTGGCACCATTTTTGAGTGAATTGCCAAAAGTCAGATTTTTGCTGAAATTGTGACCCCGGGGCTTAGGGATTTTTTCAAAAAAATATTTTCTGCCGGTTAAGTTTTTGAGGGCTGATTTCTTGTCCTGTGATAAAAAGCCTTCTGTTTTGAGTGCCAAAGCTTTCAGGAGAGCATTTTCAAGCTTTTGGTACCATTTTTGAATTCTTCAAAAAAATATTTTCTCCCGATTAACTTTTTGAGGGCCGATTTCTTGTCCTGTGATAAAAAGCCTTCCGTTTCCAGTGCCAAACCTTTCAGGAGAGCATTTTCAAGTTTTTGGCACCATTTTTGAGTGAATTGCCAAAAGTCAGATTTTTGCTGAAATTGTGACCCCGGGGCTTAGGGATTTTTTCAAAAAAATATTTTCTGCCGGTTAAGTTTTTGAGGCCTGATTCCTTGTCCTGTGATAAAAAGCCTTCCATTTCGAGTTCCAAACCTTTCAGGAGAGCATTTTCAAGCTTTTGGCACCATTTTTGAGTGAATTGCCAAAAGTCAGATTTTTGCTGAAATTGTGACCCCTGGGCTTAGGGATGTTTTCAAAAAAATATTTTCTGCCGGTTAAGTTTTTGAGGCCTGATTCCTTGTCCTGTGATAAAAAGCCTTCCATTTCGAGTTCCAAACCTTTCAGGAGAGCATTTTCAAGCTTTTGGCACCATTTTTGAGGGAATCGCCAAAAGCCAGATTTTTGCTGAAATTGGGCTTAGGGATTTTTTCAAAAAAATATTTTCTGCCGGTTAAGTTTTTGAGGGCTGATTTCTTGTCCTGTGATAAAAAGCCTTCTGTTTCCATCGCCAAACCTTTCAGGAGAGCATTTTCAAGCTTTTGGCACCATTTTTGAGTGAATTGCCAAAAGTCAGATTTTTTGCTGAAATTGTGACCCCGGGGCTTACGGATTTTTTCAAAAAAATATTTTCTGCCGGTTAAGATTTTGAGGGCTGATTTCTTGTCCTGTGATAAAAAGCCTTCTGTTTCGAGTGCCAAAGCTTTCAGGAGAGCATTTTCAAGCTTTTGGTACCATTTTTGATTTCTTCAAAAAAATATTTTCTGCCGGTTAACTTTTTGAGGGCCGATTTCTTGTCCTGTGATAAAAAGCCTTCCGTTTCGAGTGCCAAACCTTTCAGGAGAGCATTTTCAAGTTTTTGGCACCATTTTTGAGTGAATTGCCAAAAGTCAGATTTTTGCTGAAATTGTGACCCCGGGGCTTAGGGATTTTTTCAAAAAAATATTTTCTGCCGGTTAAGTTTTTGAGGGCTGATTTCTTGTCCTGTGATAAAAAGCCTTCTGTTTTGAGTGCCAAAGCTTTCAGGAGAGCATTTTCAAGCTGTCGGTACCATTTTTGATTTCTTCAAAAAAATATTTTCTGCCGATTAACTTTTTGAGGGCCGATTTCTTGTCCTGTGATAAAAAGCCTTCCGTTTCAAGTGCCAAACCTTTCAGGAGAGCATTTTCAAGTTTTTGGCACCATTTTTGAGTGAATTGCCAAAAGTCAGATTTTTGCTGAAATTGTGACACCGGGGGTTAGAGATTTTTTCAAAAAAATATTTTCTGCCGGTTAAGTTTTTGAGGGCTGATTTCTTCTCCTGTGATAAAAAGCCTTCTGTTTCCATCGCCAAACCTTTCAGGGGAGCATTTACAACCGGTTGGCACCATTTTTGAGTGAATTGCCAAAAGTCAGATTTTTGCTGAAATCGTGACCCCGGGGCTTAGGGATTTTTTCAAAAAAATATTTTCTGCCGGTTAAGTTTTTGAGGGCTGATTTCTTGTCCTGTGATAAAAAGCCTTCTCTTTCGAGTGCCAAACCTTTCAGGGGAGCATTTTCAAGCTTTTGGCACCATTTTTGAGTGAATTGCCAAAAGTCAGATTTTTTGCTGAAATTGTGACCCCGGGGCTTACGGATTTTTTCAAAAAAATATTTTCTGCCGGTTAAGATTTTGAGGGCTGATTTCTTGTCCTGTGATAAAAAGCCTTCTGTTTCGAGTGCCAAAGCTTTCAGGAGAGCATTTTCAAGCTTTTGGTACCATTTTTGATTTCTTCAAAAAAATATTTTCTGCCGGTTAACTTTTTGAGGGCCGATTTCTTGTCCTGTGATAAAAAGCCTTCCGTTTCGAGTCCCAAACCTTTCAGGAGAGCATTTTCAAGTTTTTGGCACCATTTTTGAGTGAATTGCCAAAAGTCAGATTTTTGCTGAAATTGTGACCCCGGGGCTTAGGGATTTTTTCAAAAAAATATTTTCTGCCGGTTAAGTTTTTGAGGGCTGATTTCTTGTCCTGTGATAAAAAGCCTTCTGTTTTGAGTGCCAAAGCTTTCAGGAGAGCATTTTCAAGCTGTCGGTACCATTTTTGATTTCTTCAAAAAAATATTTTCTGCCGATTAACTTTTTGAGGGCCGATTTCTTGTCCTGTGATAAAAAGCCTTCCGTTTCAAGTGCCAAACCTTTCAGGAGAGCATTTTCAAGTTTTTGGCACCATTTTTGAGTGAATTGCCAAAAGTCAGATTTTTGCTGAAATTGTGACACCGGGGGTTAGAGATTTTTTCAAAAAAATATTTTCTGCCGGTTAAGTTTTTGAGGGCTGATTTATTGTCCTGTGATAAAAAGCCTTCTGTTTCCATCGCCAAACCTTTCAGGGGAGCATTTACAACCGGTTGGCACCATTTTTGAGTGAATTGACAAAAGTCAGATTTTTGCTGAAATCGTGACCCCGGGGCTTAGGGATTTTTTCAAAAAAATATTTTCTGCCGGTTAAGTTTTTGAGGGCTGATTTCTTGTCCTGTGATAAAAAGCCTTCTCTTTCGAGTGCCAAACCTTTCAGGGGAGCATTTTCAAGCTTTTGGCACCATTTTTGATTTCTTCAAAAAAATATTTTCTGCCGATTAACTTTTTGAGGGCCGATTTCTTGTCCTGTGATAAAAAGCCTTCCGTTTCGAGTGCCAAACCTTTCAGGAGAGCATTTTCAAGTTTTTGGCACCATTTTTGAGTGAATTGCCAAAAGTCAGATTTTTGCTGAAATTGTGACACCGGGGGTTAGAGATTTTTTCAAAAAAATATTTTCTGCCGGTTAAGTTTTTGAGGGCTGATTTCTTCTCCTGTGATAAAAAGCCTTCTGTTTCCATCGCCAAACCTTTCAGGGGAGCATTTACAACCGGTTGGCACCATTTTTGAGTGAATTGCCAAAAGTCAGATTTTTGCTGAAATCGTGACCCCGGCTTAGGGATTTTTTCAAAAAAATATTTTCTGCCGGTTAAGTTTTTGAGGGCTGATTTCTTGTCCTGTGATAAAAAGCCTTCTCTTTCGAGTGCCAAACCTTTCAGGGGAGCATTTTCAAGCTTTTGGCACCATTTTTGAGTGAATTGCCAAAAGTCAGATTTTTGCTGAAATTGTGACCCCGGGGGTTAGAGATTTTTTCAAAAAAATATTTTCTGCCGGTTAACTTTTTGAGGGCTGATTTCTTGTCCTGTGATCAAAAGACTTCTGTTTCCATCGCCAAACATTTCAGGGGAGCCTTTACAACCGGTTGGCACCATTTTTGAGTGAATTGCCAAAAGTCAGATTTTTGCTGAAATTGTGACCCCGGGGCTTAGGGATTTTTTTTGAAAAAAAAAATTCTGCCGGTTAAGTTTTTGAAGGCTGATTTCTTGTCCTATGATAAAAAGCCTTCTGTTTCCATCGCCAAACCTTTCAGGAGAGCATTTTCAAGTTTTTGGCACCATTTTTGAGTGAATTGCCAAAAGTCAGATTTTTGCTGAAATTGTGACCCCGGGGCTTAGGGATTTTTTCAAAAAAATATTTTCTGCCGGTTAAGTTTTTGAGGGCTGATTTCTTGTCCTGTGATAAAAAGCCTTCTGTTTTGAGTGCCAAAGCTTTCAGGAGAGCATTTTCAAGCTTTTGGTACCATTTTTGAATTCTTCAAAAAAATATTTTCTCCCGATTAACTTTTTGAGGGCCGATTTCTTGTCCTGTGATAAAAAGCCTTCCGTTTCGAGTGCCAAACCTTTCAGGAGAGCATTTTCAAGTTTTTGGCACCATTTTTGAGTGAATTGCCAAAAGTCAGATTTTTGCTGAAATTGTGACCCCGGGGCTTAGGGATTTTTTCAAAAAAATATTTTCTGCCGGTTAAGTTTTTGAGGGCTGATTTCTTCTCCTGTGATAAAAAGCCTTCTGTTTCCATCGCCAAACCTTTCAGGGGAGCATTTACAACCGGTTGGCACCATTTTTGAGTGAATTGCCAAAAGTCAGATTTTTGCTGAAATCGTGACCCCGGCTTAGGGATTTTTTCAAAAAAATATTTTCTGCCGGTTAAGTTTTTGAGGGCTGATTTCTTGTCCTGTGATAAAAAGCCTTCTCTTTCGAGTGCCAAACCTTTCAGGGGAGCATTTTCAAGCTTTTGGCACCATTTTTGAGTGAATTGCCAAAAGTCAGATTTTTGCTGAAATTGTGACCCCGGGGGTTAGAGATTTTTTCAAAAAAATATTTTCTGCCGGTTAAGTTTTTGAGGGCTGATTTCTTGTCCTGTGATCAAAAGACTTCTGTTTCCATCGCCAAACCTTTCAGGGGAGCCTTTACAACCGGTTGGCACCATTTTTGAGTGAATTGCCAAAAGTCAGATTTTTGCTGAAATTGTGACCCCGGGGCTTAGGGATTTTTTTTTTTAAAAAAATTCTGCCGGTTAAGTTTTTGAAGGCTGATTTCTTGTCCTATGATAAAAAGCCTTCTGTTTCCATCGCCAAACCTTTCAGGAGAGCATTTTCAAGTTTTTGGCACCATTTTTGAGTGAATTGCCAAAAGTCAGATTTTTGCTGAAATTGTGACCCCGGGGCTTAGGGATTTTTTCAAAAAAATATTTTCTGCCGGTTAAGTTTTTGAGGGCTCATTTCTTGTCCTGTGATAAAAAGTCTTCTGTTTTGAGTGCCAAAGCTTTCAGGAGAGCATTTTCAAGCTTTTGGTACCATTTCTGAATTCTTCAAAAAAATATTTTCTCCCGATTAACTTTTTGAGGGCCGATTTCTTGTCCTGTGATAAAAAGCCTTCCGTTTCGAGTGCCAAACCTTTCAGGAGAGCATTTTCAAGTTTTTGGCACCATTTTTGTGTGAATTGCCAAAAGTCAGATTTTTGCTGAAATTGTGACCCCGGGGCTTAGGGATTTTTTCAAAAAAATATTTTCTGCCGGTTAAGTTTTTGAGGGCTGATTTCTTGTCCTGTGATAAAAAGCCTTCTGTTTCGAGTGCCAAAGCTTTCTGGAGAGCATTTTCAAGCTTTTGGTACCATTTTTGATTTCTTCAAAAAAATATTTTCTGCCGGTTAAGTTTTTGAGGGCTGATTTCTTGTCCTGTGATAAAAAGCCTTCTCTTTCGAGTGCCAAACCTTTCAGGGGAGCATTTTCAAGCTTTTGGCACCATTTTTGAGTGAATTGCCAAAAGTCAGATTTTTGCTGAAATTGTGACCCCGGGGGTTAGAGATTTTTTCAAAAAAATATTTTCTGCCGGTTAAGTTTTTGAGGGCTGATTTCTTGTCCTGTGATCAAAAGACTTCTGTTTCCATCGCCAAAGCTTTCAGGGGAGCCTTTACAACCGGTTGGCACCATTTTTGAGTGAATTGCCAAAAGTCAGATTTTTGCTGAAATTGTGACCCCGGGGCTTAGGGATTTTTTAAAAAAAATATTTTCTGCCGGTTAAGTTTTTGAGGGCTGATTTCTTGTCCTGTGATAAAAAGCCTTCTCTTTCGAGTGCCAAACCTTTCAGGGGAGCATTTTCAAGCTTTTGGCACCATTTTTGAGTGAATTGCCAAAAGTCAGATTTTTGCTGAAATTGTGACCCCGGGGCTTAGGGATTTTTTAAAAAAAATATTTTCTGCCGGTTAAGTTTTTGAGGGCTGATTTCTTGTCCTGTGATAAAAAGCCTTCTGTTTTGAGTGCCAAAGCTTTCAGGAGAGCATTTTCAAGCTTTTGGTACCATTTTTGATTTCTTCAAAAAAATATTTTCTGCCGATTAACTTTTTGAGGGCCGATTTCTTGTCCTGTGATAAAAAGCCTTCCGTTTCGAGTGCCAAACCTTTTAGGAGAGCATTTTCAAGTTTTTGGCACCATTTTTGAGTGAATTGCCAAAAGTCAGATTTTTGCTGAAATTGTGACCCCGGGGCTTAGGGATTTTTTCAAAAAAATATTTTCTGCCGGTTAAGTTTTTGAGGGCTGATTTCTTGTCCTGTGATAAAAAGCCTTCTGTTTTGAGTGCCAAAGCTTTCAGGAGAGCATTTTCAAGCTTTTGGTACCATTTTTGAATTCTTCAAAAAAATATTTTCTGCCGGTTAAGTTTTTGAGGGCTGATTTCTTGTCCTGTGATAAAAAGCCTTCCGTTTCGAGTGCCAAACCTTTCAGGAGAGCATTTTCAAGTTTTTGGCACCATTTTTGAGTGAATTGCCAAAAGTCAGATTTTTGCTGAAATTGTGACCCCGGGGCTTAGGGATTTTTTCAAAAAAATATTTTCTGCCGGTTAAGTTTTTGAGGGCTGATTTCTTGTCCTGTGATAAAAAGCCTTCTGTTTCCATCGCCAAACCTTTCAGGAGAGCATTTTCAAGCTTTTGGCACCATTTTTGAGTGAATTGCCAAAAGTCAGATTTTTGCTGAAATTGTGACCCCGGGGCTTAGGGATGTTTTCAAAAAAATATTTTCTGCCGGTTAAGTTTTTGAGGCCTGATTTCTTGTCCTGTGATAAAAAGCCTTCCATTTCGAGTTCCAAACCTTTCAGGAGAGCATTTTCAAGCTTTTGGCACCATTTTTGAGGGAATTGCCAAAAGCCAGATTTTTGCTGAAATTGGGCTTAGGGATTTTTTCAAAAAAATATTTTCTGCCGGTTAAGTTTTTGAGGGCTGATTTCTTGTCCTGTGATAAAAAGCCTTCTGTTTCCATCGCCAAACCTTTCAGGAGAGCATTTTCAAGCTTTTGGCACCATTTTTGAGTGAATTGCCAAAAGTCAGATTTTTGCTGAAATTGTGACCCCGGGGCTTAGGGATTTTTTCAAAAAAATATTTTCTGCCGGTTAAGTTTTTGAGGGCTGATTTCTTGTCCTGTGATAAAAAGCCTTCTGTTTTGAGTGCCAAAGCTTTCAGGAGAGCATTTTCAAGCTTTTGGTACCATTTTTGAATTCTTCAAAAAAATATTTTCTCCCGATTAACTTTTTGAGGGCCGATTTCTTGTCCTGTGATAAAAAGCCTTCCGTTTCGAGTGCCAAACCTTTCAGGAGAGCATTTTCAAGTTTTTGGCACCATTTTTGAGTGAATTGCCAAAAGTCAGATTTTTGCTGAAATTGTGACCCCGGGGCTTAGGGATTTTTTCAAAAAAATATTTTCTGCCAGTTAAGTTTTTGAGGGCTGATTTCTTGTCCTGTGATAAAAAGCCTTCTGTTTTGAGTGCCAAAGCTTTCAGGAGAGCATTTTCAAGCTGTTGGTACCATTTTTGATTTCTTCAAAAAAATATTTTCTGCCGATTAACTTTTTGAGGGCCGATTTCTTGTCCTGTGATAAAAAGCCTTCCGTTTCGAGTGCCAAACCTTTCAGGAGAGCATTTTCAAGTTTTTGGCACCATTTTTGAGTGAATTGCCAAAAGTCAGATTTTTGCTGAAATTGTGACACCGGGGGTTAGAGATTTTTTCAAAAAAATATTTTCTGCCGGTTAAGTTTTTGAGGGCTGATTTATTGTCCTGTGATAAAAAGCCTTCTGTTTCCATCGCCAAACCTTTCAGGGGAGCATTTACAACCGGTTGGCACCATTTTTGAGTGAATTGCCAAAAGTCAGATTTTTGCTGAAATTGTGACCCCGGGGCTTAGGGATTTTTTTAAAAAAAAATTTTCTGCCGGTTAAGTTTTTGAGGGCTGATTTCTTGTCCTGTGATAAAAAGCCTTCTGTTTTGAGTGCCAAAGCTTTCAGGAGAGCATTTTAAAGCTTTTGGTACCATTTTTGATTTCTTCAAAAAAATATTTTCTGCCGATTAACTTTTTGAGGGCCGATTTCTTGTCCTGTGATAAAAAGCCTTCCGTTTCGAGTGCCAAACCTTTCAGGAGAGCATTTTCAAGTTTTTGGCACCATTTTTGAGTGAATTGCCAAAAGTCAGATTTTTGCTGAAATTGTGACACCGGGGGTTAGAGATTTTTTCAAAAAAATATTTTCTGCCGGTTAAGTTTTTGAGGGCTGATTTATTGTCCTGTGATAAAAAGCCTTCTGTTTCCATCGCCAAACCTTTCAGGGGAGCATTTACAACCGGTTGGCACCATTTTTGAGTGAATTGCCAAAAGTCAGATTTTTGCTGAAATCGTGACCCCGGCTTAGGGATTTTTTCAAAAAAATATTTTCTGCCGGTTAAGTTTTTGAGGGCTGATTTCTTGTCCTGTGATAAAAAGCCTTCTCTTTCGAGTGCCAAACCTTTCAGGGGAGCATTTTCAAGCTTTTGGCACCATTTTTGAGTGAATTGCCAAAAGTCAGATTTTTGCTGAAATTGTGACCCCGGGGGTTAGAGATTTTTTCAAAAAAATATTTTCTGCCGGTTAAGTTTTTGAGGGCTGATTTCTTGTCCTGTGATCAAAAGACTTCTGTTTCCATCGCCAAACCTTTCAGGGGAGCCTTTACACCCGGTTGGCACCATTTTTGAGTGAATTGCCAAAAGTCAGATTTTTGCTGAAATTGTGACCCCGGGGCTTAGGGATTTTTTTTAAAAAAAAAATTCTGCCGGTTAAGTTTTTGAAGGCTGATTTCTTGTCCTATGATAAAAAGCCTTCTGTTTCCATCGCCAAACCTTTCAGGAGAGCATTTTCAAGTTTTTGGCACCATTTTTGAGTGAATTGCCAAAAGTCAGATTTTTGCTGAAATTGTGACCCCGGGGCTTAGGGATTTTTTCAAAAAAATATTTTCTGCCGGTTAAGTTTTTGAGGGCTGATTTCTTGTCCTGTGATAAAAAGCCTTCTGTTTTGAGTGCCAAAGCTTTCAGGAGAGCATTTTCAAGCTTTTGGTACCATTTTTGAATTCTTCAAAAAAATATTTTCTCCCGATTAACTTTTTGAGGGCCGATTTCTTGTCCTGTGATAAAAAGCCTTCCGTTTCGAGTGCCAAACCTTTCAGGAGAGCATTTTCAAGTTTTTGGCACCATTTTTGAGTGAATTGCCAAAAGTCAGATTTTTGCTGAAATTGTGACCCCGGGGCTTAGGGATTTTTTCAAAAAAATATTTTCTGCCGGTTAAGTTTTTGAGGGCTGATTTCTTGTCCTGTGATAAAAAGCCTTCTGTTTCGAGTGCCAAAGCTTTCAGGAGAGCATTTTCAAGCTTTTGGTACCATTTTTGATTTCTTCAAAAAAATATTTTCTGCCGGTTAAGTTTTTGAGGGCCGATTTCTTGTCCTGTGATAAAAAGCCTTCCGTTTCGAGTCCCAAACCTTTCAGGAGAGCATTTTCAAGTTTTTGGCACCATTTTTGAGTGAATTGCCAAAAGTCAGATTTTTGCTGAAATTGTGACCCCGGGGCTTAGGGATTTTTTCAAAAAAATATTTTCTGCCGGTTAAGTTTTTGAGGGCTGATTTCTTGTCCTGTGATAAAAAGCCTTCTGTTTTGAGTGCCAAAGCTTTCAGGAGAGCATTTTCAAGCTTTTGGTACCATTTTTGAATTCTTCAAAAAAATATTTTCTCCCGATTAACTTTTTGAGGGCCGATTTCTTGTCCTGTGATAAAAAGCCTTCCGTTTCGAGTGCCAAACCTTTCAGGAGAGTATTTTCAAGTTTTTGGCACCATTTTTGAGTGAATTGCCAAAAGTCAGATTTTTGCTGAAATTGTGACCCCGGGGCTTAGGGATTTTTTCAAAAAAATATTTTCTGCCGGTTAAGTTTTTGAGGGCTGATTTCTTGTCCTGTGATAAAAAGCCTTCTGTTTCCATCGCCAAGGCTTTCAGGGGAGCATTTACAACCGGTTGGCACCATTTTTGAGTGAATTGCCAAAAGTCAGATTTTTGCTGAAATTGTGACCCCGGGTCTTAGGGATTTTTTCAAAAAAATATTTTCTGCCGGTTAAGTTTTTGAGGGCTGATTTCTTGTCCTGTGATAAAAAGCCTTCTGTTTCGAGTGCCAAACCTTTCAGGGGAGAATTTTCAAGCTTTTTGCACCATTTTTGAGTGAATTGTCAAAAGTCAGATTTTTGCTGAAATTGTGACCCCGGGGGTTAGGGATTTCTTCAAAAAAATATTTTCTGCCGGTTAAGTTTTTGAGGGCTGATTTCTTGTCCTGTGATAAAAAGCCTTCTGTTTCCATCGCCAAAGCTTTCAGGAGAGCATTTACAACCGGTTGGCACCATTTTTGAGTGAATTGCCAAAAGTCAGATTTTTGCTGAAATTGTGACCCCGGGGCTTAGGGATGTTTTCAAAAAAATATTTTCTGCCGGTTAAGTTTTTGAGGGCTGATTTTTTGTCCTGTGATAAAAAGCCTTCTGTTTCCATCGCCAAACCTTTCAGGAGAGCATTTACAAGCTTTTGGCACCATTTTTGAGTGAATTGCCAAAAGTCAGATTTTTGCTGAAATTGTGACCCCGGGGCATAGGGATTTTTTTTTAAAAAAAAAATTCTGCCGGTTAAGTTTTTGAAGGCTGATTTCTTGTCCTGTGATAAAAAGCCTCCTCTTTCGAGTGCCAAACCTTTCAGGAGAGCATTTTCAAGCTTTTGGCACCATTTTTGAGTGAATTGCCAAAAGTCAGATTTTTGCTGAAATTGTGACCCCGGGGCTTAGGGATTTTTTCAAAAAAATATTTTCTGCCGGTTAAGTTTTTGAGGGCTGATTTCTTGTCCTGTGATAAAAAGCCTTCTGTTTCCATCGCCAAGGCTTTCAGGGGAGCATTTACAACCGGTTGGCACCATTTTTGAGTGAATTGCCAAAAGTCAGATTTTTGCTGAAATTGTGACCCCGGGGCTTAGCGATTTTTTCAAAAAAATATTTTCTGCCGGTTAAGTTTTTGAGGGCTGATTTCTTGTCCTGTGATAAAAAGCCTTCTGTTTCCATCGCCAAACCTTTCAGGAGAGCATTTACAACGGGTTGGCACCATTTTTGAGTGAATTGCCAAAAGTCAGATTTTTGCTGAAATTGTGACCCCGGGGGTTAGAGATTTTTTCAAAAAAATATTTTCTGCCGGTTAAGTTTTTGAGGGCTGATTTCTTGTCCTGTGATAAAAAGCCTTCTGTTTCCATCGCCAAACCTTTCAGGAGAGCATTTTCAAGCTTTTGGCACCATTTTTGAGTGAATTGCCAAAAGTCAGATTTTTGCTGAAATTGTGACCCCGGGTCTTAGGGATTTTTTCAAAAAAATATTTTCTGCCGGTTAAGTTTTTGAGGGCTGATTTCTTGTCCTGTGATAAAAAGCCTTCTGTTTCGAGTGCCAAACCTTTCAGGGGAGAATTTTCAAGCTTTTTGCACCATTTTTGAGTGAATTGTCAAAAGTCAGATTTTTGCTGAAATTGTGACCCCGGGGGTTAGGGATTTCTTCAAAAAAATATTTTCTGCCGGTTAAGTTTTTGAGGGCTGATTTCTTGTCCTGTGATAAAAAGCCTTCTGTTTCCATCGCCAAAGCTTTCAGGAGAGCATTTACAACCGGTTGGCACCATTTTTGAGTGAATTGCCAAAAGTCAGATTTTTGCTGAAATTGTGACCCCGGGGCTTAGGGATGTTTTCAAAAAAATATTTTCTGCCGGTTAAGTTTTTGAGGGCTGATTTTTTGTCCTGTGATAAAAAGCCTTCTGTTTCCATCGCCAAACCTTTCAGGAGAGCATTTACAAGCTTTTGGCACCATTTTTGAGTGAATTGCCAAAAGTCAGATTTTTGCTGAAATTGTGACCCCGGGGCATAGGGATTTTTTTTTTAAAAAAAAATTCTGCCGGTTAAGTTTTTGAAGGCTGATTTCTTGTCCTGTGATAAAAAGCCTTCTCTTTCGAGTGCCAAACCTTTCAGGAGAGCATTTTCAAGCTTTTGGCACCATTTTTGAGGGAATTGCCAAAAGCCAGATTTTTGCTGAAATTGGGCTTAGGGATTTTTTCAAAAAAATATTTTCTGCCGGTTAAGTTTTTGAGGGCTGATTTCTTGTCCTGTGGTAAAAAAGCCTTCTGTTTCGAGTGCCAAACCTTTCAGGAGAGCATTTTCAAGCTTTTGGCACCATTTTTGAGTGAATTGCCAAAAGTCAGATTTTTGCTGAAATTGTGACCCCGGGGCTTAGGGATTTTTTCAAAAAAATATTTTCTGCCGGTTAAGTTTTTGAGGGCTGATTTCTTGTCCTGTGATAAAAAGCCTTCTGTTTCCATCGCCAAACCTTTCAGGAGAGCATTTTCAAGCTTTTGGCACCATTTTTGAGTGAATTGCCAAAAGTCAGATTTTTGCTGAAATTGTGACCCCGGGGCTTAGGGATTTTTTCAAAAAAATATTTTCTGCCGGTTAAGTTTTTGAGGGCTGATTTCTTGTCCTGTGATAAAAAGCCTTCTGTTTCGAGTGCCAAAGCTTTCAGGAGAGCATTTTCAAGCTTTTGGTACCATTTTTGATTTCTTCAAAAAAATATTTTCGGCCGGTTAACTTTTTGAGGGCCGATTTCTTGTCCTGTGATAAAAAGCCTTCTCTTTCGAGTGCCAAACCTTTCAGGAGAGCATTTTCAAGCTTTTGGCACCATTTTTGAGTGAATTGCCAAAAGTCAGATTTTTGCTGAAATTGTGACCCCGGGGCTTAGGGATTTCTTCAAAAAAATATTTTCTGCCGGTTAACTTTTTGAGGGCTGATTTCTTGTCCTGTGATAAAAAGCCTTCCATTTCGAGTTCCAAACCTTTCAGGAGAGCATTTTCAAGCTTTTGGCACCATTTTTGAGGGAATTGCCAAAAGCCAGATTTTTGCTGAAATTGGGCTTAGGGATTTTTTCAAAAAAATATTTTCTGCCGGTAAAGTTTTTGAGGGCTGATTTCTTGTCCTGTGATAAAAACCCTTCTGTTTCCATCGCCAAACCTTTCAGGAGAGCATTTTCAAGCTTTTGGCACCATTTTTGAGTGAATTGCCAAAAGTCAGATGTTTGCTGAAATTGTGACCCCGGGGCTTAGGGATTTTTTCAAAAAAATATTTTCTGCCGGTTAAGTTTTTGAGGGCTGATTTCTTGTCCTGTGATAAAAAGCCTTCTGTTTCGAGTGCCAAAGCTTTCAGGAGAGCATTTTCAAGCTTTTGGTACCATTTTTGATTTCTTCAAAAAAATATTTTCTGCCGGTTAACTTTTTGAGGGCTGATTTCTTGTCCTGTGATAAAAAGCCTTCCGTTTTGAGTGCCAAACCTTTCAGGAGAGCCTTTTCAAGCTTTTGGCACCATGTTTGAGTGAATTGCCAAAAGCCAGATTTTTGCTGAAATTGTGACCCCGGGGCTTAGGGATTTTTTCAAAAAAATATTTTCTGCCGGTTAAGTTGTTGAGGGCTGATTTCTTGTCCTGTAATAAAAAGACTTCTGTTTCGAGTGCCAAACCTTTCAGGAGAGCCTTTTAAAGCTTTTGGCACCATTTTTGAGTGAATTGCCAAAAGCCAGATTTTTGCTGAAATTGTGACCCCGGGGCTTAGGGCTTTTTTCAAAAAAATATTTTCTCCCGGTTAAGTTTTTGAAGGCTGATTTCTTGTCCTGTGATAAAAAGCCTTCTCTTTCGAGTGCCAAACCTTTCAGGAGAGCACTTTCAAGCTTTTGGCACCATTTTTGAGTGAATTGCCAAAAGTCAGATTTTTGCTGAAATTGTGACCCCGGGGGTTAGGGATTTTTTCAAAAAAATATTTTCTGCCGGTTAAGTTTTTGAGGGCTGATTTCTTGTCCTGTGATAAAAAGCCTTCTGTTTCGAGTGCCAAACCTATCAGGGGAGCATTTTCAAACTTTTGGCACCATTTTTGAGTGAATTGCCAAAAGTCAGATTTTTGCTGAAATTGTGACCCAGGGGGTTAGGGATTTTTTCAAAAAAATATTTTCTGCCGGTTAAGTTTTTGAAGGCTGATTTCTTGTCCTGTGATAAAAAGCCTTCTGTTTCCATCGCCAAAGCTTTCAGGAGAGCATTTTCAAGCTTTTGGCACCATTTTTGAGTGAATTGCCAAAAGCCAGATTTTTGCTGAAATTGTGACCCCGGGGCTTAGGGATTTTTTCAAAAAAATATTTTCTCCCGGTTAAGTTGTTGAGGGCTGATTTCTTGTCCTGTGATAAAAAGCCTTCTGTTTCGAGTGCCAAACCTTTCCCGAGAGCATTTTCAAGCTTTTGGCACCATTTTTGAGTGAATTGCCAAAAGTCAGATTTATGCTGAAATTGTGACCCCGGGGGTTAGGGATTTCTTCCAAAAAATATTTTCTGCCGGTTAACTTTTTGAGGGCTGATTTCTTGTCCTGTGATAAAAAGCCTTCCGTTTTGAGTGCCAAACCTTTCAGGAGAGCCTTTTAAAGCTTTTGGCACTATGTTTGAGTGAATTGCCAAAAGCCAGATTTTTGCTGAAATTGTGACCCCGGGGCTTAGGGATTTTTTCAAAAAAATATTTTCTGCCGGTTAAGTTGTTGAGGGCTGATTTCTTGTCCTGTGATAAAAAGCCTTCTGTTTCGAGTGCCAAACCTTTCAGGAGAGCCTTTTAAAGCTTTTGGCACCATTTTTGAGTGAATTGCCAAAAGCCAGATTTTTGCTGAAATTGTGACCCCGGGGCTTAGGGATTTTTTCAAAAAAATATTTTCTGCCGGTTAAGTTTTTGAGGGCTGATTTCTTGTCCTGTGATAAAAAGCCTTCTGTTTCGAGTGCCAAACCTTTCAGGAGAGCCTTTTAAAGCTTTTGGCACCATTTTTGAGTGAATTGCCAAAAGCCAGATTTTTGCTGAAATTGTGACCCCGGGGCTTAGGGATTTTTTCAAAAAAATATTTTCTCCCGGTTAAGTTTTTGAAGGCTAATTTCTTGTCCTGTGATAAAAAGCCTTCTGTTTCGAGTGCCAAACCTTTCAGGAGAGCCTTTTAAAGCTTTTGGCACCATTTTTGAGTGAATTGCCAAAAGCCAGATTTTTGCTCAAATTGTGACCCCGGGGCTTAGGGATTTTTTCAAAAAAAATATTTTCTGCCGGTTAAGTTTTTGAGGGCTGATTTCTTGTCCTGTGATAAAAAGCCTTCTGTTTCGAGTGCCAAACCTTTCAGGAGAGCCTTTTAAAGCTTTTCGCACCATTTTTGAGTGAATTGCCAAAAGTCAGATTTTTGCTGAAATTGTGACCCAGGGGGTTAGGGATTTTTTCAAAAAAATATTTTCTGCCGGTTAAGTTTTTGAAGGCTGATTTCTTGTCCTGTGATAAAAAGCCTTCTGTTTCCATCGCCAAAGCTTTCAGGAGAGCATTTTCAAGCTTTTGGCACCATTTTTGAGTGAATTGCCAAAAGCCAGATTTTTGCTGAAATTGTGACCCCGGGGCTTAGGGATTTTTTCAAAAAAATATTTTCTCCCGGTTAAGTTGTTGAGGGCTGATTTCTTGTCCTGTGATAAAAAGCCTTCTGTTTCGAGTGCCAAACCTATCAGGGGAGCATTTTCAAACTTTTGGCACCATTTTTGAGTGAATTGCCAAAAGTCAGATTTTTGCTAAAATTGTGACCCCGGGGGTTAGGGATTTCTTCAAAAAAATATTTTCTGCCGGTTAACTTTTTGAGGGCTGATTTCTTGTCCTGTGATAAAAAGCCTTCCGTTTTGAGTGCCAAACCTTTCAGGAGAGCCTTTTAAAGCTTTTGGCACCATGTTTGAGTGAATTGCCAAAAGCCAGATTTTTGCTGAAATTGTGACCCCGGGGCTTAGGGATTTTTTCAAAAAAATATTTTCTGCCGGTTAAGTTGTTGAGGGCTGATTTCTTGTCCGGTAATAAAAAGCCTTCTGTTTCGAGTGCCAAACCTTTCAGGAGAGCCTTTTCAAGCTTTTGGCACCATTTTTGAGTGAATTGCCAAAAGCCAGATTTTTGCTGAAATTGTGACCCCGGGGCTTAGGGCTTTTTTCAAAAAAATATTTTCTCCCGGTTAAGTTTTTGAAGGCTGATTTCTTGTCCTGTGATAAAAAGCCTTCTCTTTCGAGTGCCAAACCTTTCAGGAGAGCACTTTCAAGCTTTTGGCACCATTTTTGAGTGAATTGCCAAAAGTCAGATTTTTGCTGAAATTGTGACCCCGGGGGTTAGGGATTTTTTCAAAAAAATATTTTCTGCCAGTTAAGTTTTTGAGGGCTGATTTCTTGTCCTGTGATAAAAAGCCTTCTGTTTCGAGTGCCAAACCTTTCAGGAGAGCCTTTTAAAGCTTTTGGCACCATTTTTGAGTGAATTGCCAAAAGCCAGATTTTTGCTGAAATTGTGACCCCGGGGCTTAGGGATTTTTTCAAAAAAATATTTTCTGCCGGTTAAGTTTTTGAGGGCTGATTTCTTGTCCTGTGATAAAAAGCCTTCTGTTTCGAGTGCTAAACCTTTCAGGAGAGCCTTTTAAAGCTTTTGGCACCATTTTTGAGTGAATTGCCAAAAGCCAGATTTTTGCTGAAATTGTGACCCCGGGGCTTAGGGATTTTTTCAAAAAAATATTTTCTCCCGGTTAAGTTTTTGAAGGCTAATTTCTTGTCCTGTGATAAAAAGCCTTCTCTTTCGAGTGCCAAACCTTTCAGGAGAGCATTTTCAAGGTTTTGGCACCATTTTTGAGTGAATTGCCAAAATTCAGATTTTTGCTGAATTTGTAACCCCGGGGCTTTGGGATTTTTTCAAAAAAATATTTTCTGCCGGTTAAGTTTTTGAGGGCTGATTTCTTGTCCTGTGATAAAAAGCCTTCTGTTTCGAGTGCCAAACCTTTCAGGAGAGCCTTTTAAAGCTTTTGGCACCATTTTTGAGTGAATTGCCAAAAGCCAGATTTTTGCTGAAATTGTGACCCCGGGGCTTAGGGATTTTTTCAAAAAAATATTTTCTGCCGGTTAAGTTTTTGAGGGCTGATTTCTTGTCCTGTGATAAAAAGCCTTCTGTTTCGAGTGCCAAACCTATCAGGGGAGCATTTTCAAACTTTTGGCACCATTTTTGAGTGAATTGCCAAAAGTCAGATTTTTGCTGAAATTGTGACCCAGGGGGTTAGGGATTTTTTCAAAAAAATATTTTCTGCCGGTTAAGTTTTTGAAGGCTGATTTCTTGTCCTGTGATAAAAAGCCTTCTGTTTCCATCGCCAAAGCTTTCAGGAGAGCATTTTCAAGCTTTTGGCACCATTTTTGAGTGAATTGCCAAAAGCCAGATTTTTGCTGAAATTGTGACCCCGGGGCTTAGGGATTTTTTCAAAAAAATATTTTCTCCCGGTTAAGTTGTTGAGGGCTGATTTCTTGTCCTGTGATAAAAAGCCTTCTGTTTCGAGTGCCAAACCTTTCAGGAGAGCATTTTCAAGCTTTTGGCACCATTTTTGAGTGAATTGCCAAAAGTCAGATTTTTGCTAAAATTGTGACCCCGGGGGTTAGGCAGTGGCGTAGCGTGGGGGGTGCAGGGGGGGCCGGCCGCACCGGGCGCAACATCTGGGGGTTAGGGTTAGGGGGCGCAAATCCACGGGTTAGGAGACGCAAATTACTTGCCTTGCCCCGGGTGCTGACAACCCACGCTACGCCACTGGGGTTAGGGATTTCTTCAAAAAAATATTTTCTGCCGGTTAACTTTTTGAGGGCTGATTTCTTGTCCTGTGATAAAAAGCCTTCCGTTTTGAGTGCCAAACCTTTCAGGAGAGCCTTTTCAAGCTTTTGGCACCATGTTTGAGTGAATTGCCAAAAGCCAGATTTTTGCTGAAATTGTGACCCCGGGGCTTAGGGATTTTTTCAAAAAAATATTTTCTGCCGGTTAAGTTGTTGAGGGCTGATTTCTTGTCCTGTAATAAAAAGCCTTCTGTTTCGAGTGCCAAACCTTTCAGGAGAGCCTTTTAAAGCTTTTGGCACCATTTTTGAGTGAATTGCCAAAAGCCAGATTTTTGCTGAAATTGTGACCCCGGGGCTTAGGGCTTTTTTCAAAAAAATATTTTCTCCCGGTTAAGTTTTTGAGGGCTGATTTCTTGTCCTGTGATAAAAAGCCTTCTGTTTCGAGTGCCAAACCTATCAGGGGAGCATTTTCAAACTTTTGGCACCATTTTTGAGTGAATTGCCAAAAGTCAGATTTTTGCTGAAATTGTGACCCAGGGGGTTAGGGATTTTTTCAAAAAAATATTTTCTGCCGGTTAAGTTTTTGAGGGCTGATTTCTTGTCCTGTGATAAAAAGCCTTCTGTTTCGAGTGCCAAACCTTTCAGGAGAGCCTTTTAAAGCTTTTGGCACCATTTTTGAGTGAATTGCCAAAAGCCAGATTTTTGCTGAAATTGTGACCCCGGGGCTTAGGGATTTTTTCAAAAAAATATTTTCTGCCGGTTAAGTTTTTGAGGGCTGATTTCTTGTCCTGTGATAAAAAGCCTTCTGTTTCGAGTGCTAAACCTTTCAGGAGAGCCTTTTAAAGCTTTTGGCACCATTTTTGAGTGAATTGCCAAAAGCCAGATTTTTGCTGAAATTGTGACCCCGGGGCTTAGGGATTTTTTCAAAAAAATATTTTCTCCCGGTTAAGTTTTTGAAGGCTAATTTCTTGTCCTGTGATAAAAAGCCTTCTCTTTCGAGTGCCAAACCTTTCAGGAGAGCATTTTCAAGGTTTTGGCACCATTTTTGAGTGAATTGCCAAAATTCAGATTTTTGCTGAATTTGTAACCCCGGGGCTTTGGGATTTTTTCAAAAAAATATTTTCTGCCGGTTAAGTTTTTGAGGGCTGATTTCTTGTCCTGTGATAAAAAGCCTTCTGTTTCGAGTGCCAAACCTTTCAGGAGAGCCTTTTAAAGCTTTTGGCACCATTTTTGAGTGAATTGCCAAAAGCCAGATTTTTGCTGAAATTGTGACCCCGGGGCTTAGGGATTTTTTCAAAAAAATATTTTCTGCCGGTTAAGTTTTTGAGGGCTGATTTCTTGTCCTGTGATAAAAAGCCTTCTGTTTCGAGTGCCAAACCTATCAGGGGAGCATTTTCAAACTTTTGGCACCATTTTTGAGTGAATTGCCAAAAGTCAGATTTTTGCTGAAATTGTGACCCAGGGGGTTAGGGATTTTTTCAAAAAAATATTTTCTGCCGGTTAAGTTTTTGAAGGCTGATTTCTTGTCCTGTGATAAAAAGCCTTCTGTTTCCATCGCCAAAGCTTTCAGGAGAGCATTTTCAAGCTTTTGGCACCATTTTTGAGTGAATTGCCAAAAGCCAGATTTTTGCTGAAATTGTGACCCCGGGGCTTAGGGATTTTTTCAAAAAAATATTTTCTCCCGGTTAAGTTGTTGAGGGCTGATTTCTTGTCCTGTGATAAAAAGCCTTCTGTTTCGAGTGCCAAACCTTTCAGGAGAGCATTTTCAAGCTTTTGGCACCATTTTTGAGTGAATTGCCAAAAGTCAGATTTTTGCTAAAATTGTGACCCCGGGGGTTAGGCAGTGGCGTAGCGTGGGGGGTGCAGGGGGGGCCGGCCGCACCGGGCGCAACATCTGGGGGTTAGGGTTAGGGGGCGCAAATCCACGGGTTAGGAGACGCAAATTACTTGCCTTGCCCCGGGTGCTGACAACCCACGCTACGCCACTGGGGTTAGGGATTTCTTCAAAAAAATATTTTCTGCCGGTTAACTTTTTGAGGGCTGATTTCTTGTCCTGTGATAAAAAGCCTTCCGTTTTGAGTGCCAAACCTTTCAGGAGAGCCTTTTCAAGCTTTTGGCACCATGTTTGAGTGAATTGCCAAAAGCCAGATTTTTGCTGAAATTGTGACCCCGGGGCTTAGGGATTTTTTCAAAAAAATATTTTCTGCCGGTTAAGTTGTTGAGGGCTGATTTCTTGTCCTGTAATAAAAAGCCTTCTGTTTCGAGTGCCAAACCTTTCAGGAGAGCCTTTTAAAGCTTTTGGCACCATTTTTGAGTGAATTGCCAAAAGCCAGATTTTTGCTGAAATTGTGACCCCGGGGCTTAGGGCTTTTTTCAAAAAAATATTTTCTCCCGGTTAAGTTTTTGAGGGCTGATTTCTTGTCCTGTGATAAAAAGCCTTCTGTTTCGAGTGCCAAACCTATCAGGGGAGCATTTTCAAACTTTTGGCACCATTTTTGAGTGAATTGCCAAAAGTCAGATTTTTGCTGAAATTGTGACCCAGGGGGTTAGGGATTTTTTCAAAAAAATATTTTCTGCCGGTTAAGTTTTTGAAGGCTGATTTCTTGTCCTGTGATAAAAAGCCTTCTGTTTCCATCGCCAAAGCTTTCAGGAGAGCATTTTCAAGCTTTTGGCACCATTTTTGAGTGAATTGCCAAAAGCCAGATTTTTGCTGAAATTGTGACCCCGGGGCTTAGGGATTTTTTCAAAAAAATATTTTCTCCCGGTTAAGTTGTTGAGGGCTGATTTCTTGTCCTGTGATAAAAAGCCTTCTGTTTCGAGTGCCAAACCTTTCCCGAGAGCATTTTCAAGCTTTTGGCACCATTTTTGAGTGAATTGCCAAAAGTCAGATTTTTGCTGAAATTGTGACCCCGGGGGTTAGGGATTTCTTCCAAAAAATATTTTCTGCCGGTTAACTTTTTGAGGGCTGATTTCTTGTCCTGTGATAAAAAGCCTTCCGTTTTGAGTGCCAAACCTTTCAGGAGAGCCTTTTAAAGCTTTTGGCACTATGTTTGAGTGAATTGCCAAAAGCCAGATTTTTGCTGAAATTGTGACCCCGGGGCTTAGGGATTTTTTCAAAAAAATATTTTCTGCCGGTTAAGTTGTTGAGGGCTGATTTCTTGTCCTGTAATAAAAAGCCTTCTGTTTCGAGTGCCAAACCTTTCAGGAGAGCCTTTTAAAGCTTTTGGCACCATTTTTGAGTGAATTGCCAAAAGCCAGATTTTTGCTGAAATTGTGACCCCGGGGCTTAGGGCTTTTTTCAAAAAAATATTTTCTCCCGGTTAAGTTTTTGAAGGCTGATTTCTTGTCCTGTGATAAAAGCCTTCTATTTCGAGTGCCAAACCTTTCAGGAGAGCACTTTCAAGCTTTTGGCACCATTTTTGAGTGAATTGCCAAAAGTCAGATTTTTGCTGAAATTGTGACCCCGGGGGTTAGGGATTTTTTCAAAAAAATATTTTCTGCCGGTTAAGTTTTTGAGGGCTGATTTCTTGTCCTGTGATAAAAAGCCTTCTGTTTCGAGTGCCAAACCTTTCAGGAGAGCCTTTTAAAGCTTTTGGCACCATGTTTGAGTGAATTGCCAAAAGCCAGATTTTTGCTGAAATTGTGACCCCGGGGCTTAGGGATTTTTTCAAAAAAATATTTTCTGCCGGTTAAGTTTTTGAGGGCTGATTTCTTGTCCTGTAATAAAAAGCCTTCTCTTTCGAGTGCCAAACCTTTCAGGAGAGCACTTTCAAGCTTTTGGCACCATTTTTGAGTGAATTGCCAAAAGTCAGATTTTTGCTGAAATTGTGACCCCGGGGGTTAGGGATTTTTTCAAAAAAATATTTTCTGCCAGTTAAGTTGTTGAGGGCTGATTTCTTGTCCTGTGATAAAAAGCCTTCTGTTTCGAGTGCCAAACCTTTCAGGAGAGCCTTTTAAAGCTTTTGGCACCATTTTTGAGTGAATTGCCAAAAGCCAGATTTTTGCTGAAATTGTGACCCCGGGGCTTAGGGCTTTTTTCAAAAAAATATTTTCTGCCGGTTAAGTTTTTGAGGGCTGATTTCTTGTCCTGTGATAAAAAGCCTTCTGTTTCGAGTGCCAAACCTTTCAGGAGAGCCTTTTAAAGCTTTTGGCACCATTTTTGAGTGAATTGCCAAAAGCCAGATTTTTGCTGAAATTGTGACCCCGGGGCTTAGGGATTTTTTCAAAAAAATATTTTCTCCCGGTTAAGTTTTTGAAGGCTAATTTCTTGTCCTGTGATAAAAAGCCTTCTCTTTCGAGTGCCAAACCTTTCAGGAGAGCATTTTCAAGGTTTTGGCACCATTTTTGAGTGAATTGCCAAAATTCAGATTTTTGCTGAATTTGTAATCCCGGGGGTTAGGGATTTTTTCAAAAAAATATTTTCTGCCGGTTAAGTTTTTGAGGGCTGATTTCTTGTCCTGTGATAAAAAGCCTTCTGTTTCGAGTGCCAAACCTTTCAGGAGAGCCTTTTAAAGCTTTTGGCACCATTTTTGAGTGAATTGCCAAAAGCCAGATTTTTGCTGAAATTGTGACCCCGGGGCTTAGGGATTTTTTCAAAAAAATATTTTCTGCCGGTTAAGTTTTTGAGGGCTGATTTCTTGTCCTGTGATAAAAAGCCTTCTGTTTCGAGTGCCAAACCTTTCAGGAGAGCCTTTTAAAGCTTTTGGCACCATTTTTGAGTGAATTGCCAAAAGCCAGATTTTTGCTGAAATTGTGACCCCGGGGCTTAGGGATTTTTTCAAAAAAATATTTTCTCCCGGTTAAGTTTTTGAAGGCTAATTTCTTGTCCTGTGATAAAAAGCCTTCTGTTTCGAGTGCCGAACCTTTCAGGAGAGCCTTTTAAAGCTTTTGGCACCATTTTTGAGTGAATTGCCAAAAGCCAGATTTTTGCTCAAATTGTGACCCCGGGGCTTAGGGATTTTTTCAAAAAAATATTTTCTGCCGGTTAAGTTTTTGAGGGCTGATTTCTTGTCCTGTGATAAAAAGCCTTCTGTTTCGAGTGCCAAACCTTTCAGGAGAGCCTTTTAAAGCTTTTCGCACCATTTTTGAGTGAATTGCCAAAAGTCAGATTTTTGCTGAAATTGTGACCCAGGGGGTTAGGGATTTTTTCAAAAAAATATTTTCTGCCGGTTAAGTTTTTGAAGGCTGATGTCTTGTCCTGTGATAAAAAGCCTTCTGTTTCCATCGCCAAAGCTTTCAGGAGAGCATTTTCAAGCTTTTGGCACCATTTTTGAGTGAATTGCCAAAAGCCAGATTTTTGCTGAAATTGTGACCCCGGGGCTTAGGGATTTTTTCAAAAAAATATTTTCTCCCGGTTAAGTTGTTGAGGGCTGATTTCTTGTCCTGTGATAAAAAGCCTTCTGTTTCGAGTGCCAAACCTTTCAGGAGAGCATTTTCAAGCTTTTGGCACCATTTTTGAGTGAATTGCCAAAAGTCAGATTTTTGCTAAAATTGTGACCCCGGGGGTTAGGGATTTCTTCAAAAAAATATTTTCTGCCGGTTAACTTTTTGAGGGCTGATTTCTTGTCCTGTGATAAAAAGCCTTCCGTTTTGAGTGCCAAACCTTTCAGGAGAGCCTTTTAAAGCTTTTGGCACCATGTTTGAGTGAATTGCCAAAAGCCAGATTTTTGCTGAAATTGTGACCCCGGGGCTTAGGGATTTTTTCAAAAAAATATTTTCTGCCGGTTAAGTTGTTGAGGGCTGATTTCTTGTCCGGTAATAAAAAGCCTTCTGTTTCGAGTGCCAAACCTTTCAGGAGAGCCTTTTAAAGCTTTTGGCACCATTTTTGAGTGAATTGCCAAAAGCCAGATTTTTGCTGAAATTGTGACCCCGGGGCTTAGGGCTTTTTTCAAAAAAATATTTTCTCCCGGTTAAGTTTTTGAAGGCTGATTTCTTGTCCTGTGATAAAAAGCCTTCTCTTTCGAGTGCCAAACCTTTCAGGAGAGCACTTTCAAGCTTTTGGCACCATTTTTGAGTGAATTGCCAAAAGTCAGATTTTTGCTGAAATTGTGACCCCGGGGGTTAGGGATTTTTTCAAAAAAATATTTTCTGCCGGTTAAGTTTTTGAGGGCTGATTTCTTGTCCTGTGATAAAAAGCCTTCTGTTTCGAGTGCCAAACCTTTCAGGAGAGCCTTTTAAAGCTTTTGGCACCATGTTTGAGTGAATTGCCAAAAGCCAGATTTTTGCTGAAATTGTGACCCCGGGGCTTAGGGATTTTTTCAAAAAAATATTTTCTGCCGGTTAAGTTTTTGAGGGCTGATTTCTTGTCCTGTGATAAAAAGCCTTCTGTTTCGAGTGCCAAACCTATCAGGGGAGCATTTTCAAACTTTTGGCACCATTTTTAAGTGAATTGCCAAAAGTCAGATTTTTGCTGAAATTGTGACCCAGGGGGTTAGGGATTTTTTCAAAAAAATATTTTCTGCCGGTTAAGTTTTTGAAGGCTGATTTCTTGTCCTGTGATAAAAAGCCTTCTGTTTCCATCGCCAAAGCTTTCAGGAGAGCATTTTCAAGCTTTTGGCACCATTTTTGAGTGAATTGCCAAAAGCCAGATTTTTGCTGAAATTGTGACCCCGGGGCTTAGGGATTTTTTCAAAAAAATATTTTCTCCCGGTTAAGTTGTTGAGGGCTGATTTCTTGTCCTGTGATAAAAAGCCTTCTGTTTCGAGTGCCAAACCTTTCAGGAGAGCATTTTCAAGCTTTTGGCACCATTTTTGAGTGAATTGCCAAAAGTCAGATTTTTGCTAAAATTGTGACCCCGGGGGTTAGGGATTTCTTCAAAAAAATATTTTCTGCCGGTTAACTTTTTGAGGGCTGATTTCTTGTCCTGTGATAAAAAGCCTTCCGTTTTGAGTGCCAAACCTTTCAGGAGAGCCTTTTCAAGCTTTTGGCACCATGTTTGAGTGAATTGCCAAAAGCCAGATTTTTGCTGAAATTGTGACCCCGGGGCTTAGGGATTTTTTCAAAAAAATATTTTCTGCCGGTTAAGTTGTTGAGGGCTGATTTCTTGTCCTGTAATAAAAAGCCTTCTGTTTCGAGTGCCAAACCTTTCAGGAGAGCCTTTTAAAACTTTTGGCACCATTTTTGAGTGAATTGCCAAAAGCCAGATTTTTGCTGAAATTGTGACCCCGGGGCTTAGGGCTTTTTTCAAAAAAATATTTTCTCCCGGTTAAGTTTTTGAAGGCTGATTTCTTGTCCTGTGATAAAAAGCCTTCTCTTTCGAGTGCCAAACCTTTCAGGAGAGCACTTTCAAGCTTTTGGCACCATTTTTGAGTGAATTGCCAAAAGTCAGATTTTTGCTGAAATTGTGACCCCGGGGGTTAGGGATTTTTTCAAAAAAATAT
This sequence comes from Podarcis liolepis, assembly GCF_965112155.1. NCBI lineage: Eukaryota > Metazoa > Chordata > Lepidosauria > Squamata > Lacertidae > Podarcis > Podarcis liolepis. The sequence continues at coordinate 5,850 of NW_028148695.1, read as the reverse complement.
TTTCTGCCGGTTAAGTTTTTGAGGGCTGATTTCTTGTCCTGTGATAAAAAGCCTTCTGTTTCGAGTGCCAAACCTATCAGGGGAGCATTTTCAAACTTTTGGCACCATTTTTGAGTGAATTGCCAAAAGTCAGATTTTTGTTGAAATTGTGACCCAGGGGGTTAGGGATTTTTTCAAAAAAATATTTTCTGCCGGTTAAGTTTTTGAGGGCTGATTTCTTGTCCTGTAATAAAAAGCCTTCTGTTTCGAGTGCCAAACCTTTCAGGAGAGCCTTTTAAAGCTTTTGGCACCATTTTTGAGTGAATTGCCAAAAGCCAGATTTTTGCTGAAATTGTGACCCCGGGGCTTAGGGATTTTTTCAAAAAAATATTTTCTGCCGGTTAAGTTTTTGAGGGCTGATTTCTTGTCCTGTGATAAAAATCCTTCTGTTTCGAGTGCCAAACCTTTCAGGAGAGCCTTTTAAAGCTTTTGGCACCATGTTTGAGTGAATTGCCAAAAGCCAGATTTTTGCTGAAATTGTGACCTCGGGGCTTAGGGATTTTTTCAAAAAAATATTTTCTGCCGGTTAAGTTTTTGAGGGCTGATTTCTTGTCCTGTAATAAAAAGCCTTCTCTTTCGAGTGCCAAACCTTTCAGGAGAGCACTTTCAAGCTTTTGGCACCATTTTTGAGTGAATTGCCAAAAGTCAGATTTTTGCTGAAATTGTGACCCCGGGGGTTAGGGATTTTTTCAAAAAAATATTTTCTGCCGGTTAAGTTTTTGAGGGCTGATTTCTTGTCCTGTGATAAAAATCCTTCTGTTTCGAGTGCCAAACCTTTCAGGAGAGCCTTTTAAAGCTTTTGGCACCATGTTTGAGTGAATTGCCAAAAGCCAGATTTTTGCTGAAATTGTGACCCCGGGGCTTAGGGATTTTTTCAAAAAAATATTTTCTGCCGGTTAAGTTTTTGAGGGCTGATTTCTTGTCCTGTAATAAAAAGCCTTCTCTTTCGAGTGCCAAACCTTTCAGGAGAGCACTTTCAAGCTTTTGGCACCATTTTTGAGTGAATTGCCAAAAGTCAGATTTTTGCTGAAATTGTGACCCCGGGGGTTAGGGATTTTTTCAAAAAAATATTTTCTGCCAGTTAAGTTGTTGAGGGCTGATTTCTTGTCCTGTGATAAAAAGCCTTCTGTTTCGAGTGCCAAACCTTTCAGGAGAGCCTTTTAAAGCTTTTGGCACCATTTTTGAGTGAATTGCCAAAAGCCAGATTTTTGCTGAAATTGTGACCCCGGGGCTTAGGGCTTTTTTCAAAAAAATATTTTCTGCCGGTTAAGTTGTTGAGGGCTGATTTCTTGTCCTGTGATAAAAAGCCTTCTGTTTCCATCGCCAAAGCTTTCAGGAGAGCCTTTTAAAGCTTTTGGCACCATTTTTGAGTGAATTGCCAAAAGCCAGATTTTTGCTGAAATTGTGACCCCGGGGCTTAGGGATTTTTTCAAAAAAATATTTTCTCCCGGTTAAGTTGTTGAGGGCTGATTTCTTGTCCTGTGATAAAAAGCCTTCTGTTTCGAGTGCCAAACCTTTCCCGAGAGCATTTTCAAGCTTTTGGCACCATTTTTGAGTGAATTGCCAAAAGTCAGATTTTTGCTGAAATTGTGACCCCGGGGGTTAGGGATTTCTTCCAAAAAATATTTTCTGCCGGTTAACTTTTTGAGGGCTGATTTCTTGTCCTGTAATAAAAAGCCTTCCGTTTTGAGTGCCAAACCTTTCAGGAGAGCCTTTTAAAGCTTTTGGCACTATGTTTGAGTGAATTGCCAAAAGCCAGATTTTTGCTGAAATTGTGACCCCGGGGCTTAGGGATTTTTTCAAAAAAATATTTTCTGCCGGTTAAGTTTTTGAGGGCTGATTTCTTGTCCTGTGATAAAAAGCCTTCTGTTTCGAGTGCCAAACCTTTCAGGAGAGCCTTTTAAAGCTTTTGGCACCATTTTTGAGTGAATTGCCAAAAGCCAGATTTTTGCTGAAATTGTGACCCCGGGGCTTAGGGATTTTTTCAAAAAAATATTTTCTCCCGGTTAAGTTTTTGAGGGCTGATTTCTTGTCCTGTGATAAAAAGCCTTCTGTTTCGAGTGCCAAACCTTTCAGGAGAGCCTTTTAAAGCTTTTGGCACCATGTTTGAGTGAATTGCCAAAAGCCAGATTTTTGCTGAAATTGTGACCCCGGGGCTTAGGGCTTTTTTCAAAAAAATATTTTCTCCCGGTTAAGTTTTTGAAGGCTGATTTCTTGTCCTGTGATAAAAAGCCTTCTCTTTCGAGTGCCAAACCTTTCAGGAGAGCACTTTCAAGCTTTTGGCACCATTTTTGAGTGAATTGCCAAAAGTCAGATTTTTGCTGAAATTGTGACCCCGGGGGTTAGGGATTTTTGCAAAAAAATATTTTCTGCCAGTTAAGTTTTTGAGGGCTGATTTCTTGTCCTGTGATAAAAAGCCTTCTGTTTCGAGTGCCAAACCTTTCAGGAGAGCCTTTTAAAGCTTTTGGCACCATTTTTGAGTGAATTGCCAAAAGCCAGATTTTTGCTGAAATTGTGACCCCGGGGCTTAGGGATTTTTTCAAAAAAATATTTTCTGCCGGTTAAGTTTTTGAGGGCTGATTTCTTGTCCTGTGATAAAAAGCCTTCTGTTTCGAGTGCTAAACCTTTCAGGAGAGCCTTTTAAAGCTTTTGGCACCATTTTTGAGTGAATTGCCAAAAGCCAGATTTTTGCTGAAATTGTGACCCCGGGGCTTAGGGATTTTTTCAAAAAAATATTTTCTCCCGGTTAAGTTTTTGAAGGCTAATTTCTTGTCCTGTGATAAAAAGCCTTCTCTTTCGAGTGCCAAACCTTTCAGGAGAGCATTTTCAAGGTTTTGGCACCATTTTTGAGTGAATTGCCAAAATTCAGATTTTTGCTGAATTTGTAACCCCGGGGGTTAGGGATTTTTTCAAAAAAATATTTTCTGCCGGTTAAGTTTTTGAGGGCTGATTTCTTGTCCTGTGATAAAAAGCCTTCTGTTTCGAGTGCCAAACCTTTCAGGAGAGCCTTTTAAAGCTTTTGGCACCATTTTTGAGTGAATTGCCAAAAGCCAGATTTTTGCTTAGGGATTTTTTCAAAAAAATATTTTCTGCCGGTTAAGTTTTTGAGGGCTGATTTCTTGTCCTGTGATAAAAAGCCTTCTGTTTCGAGTGCCAAACCTTTCAGGAGAGCCTTTTAAAGCTTTTGGCACCATTTTTGAGTGAATTGCCAAAAGCCAGATTTTTGCTGAAATTGTGACCCCGGGGCTTAGGGATTTTTTCAAAAAAATATTTTCTGCCGGTTAAGTTTTTGAGGGCTGATTTCTTGTCCTGTGATAAAAAGCCTTCTGTTTCGAGTGCCAAACCTTTCAGGAGAGCCTTTTAAAGCTTTTGGCACCATTTTTGAATGAATTGCCAAAAGCCAGATTTTTGCTGAAATTGTGACCCCGGGGCTTAGGGATTTTTTCAAAAAAATATTTTCTGCCGGTTAAGTTTTTGAGGGCTGATTTCTTGTCCTGTGATAAAAAGCCTTCTGTTTCGAGTGCCAAACCTTTCAGGAGAGCCTTTTAAAGCTTTTGGCACCATTTTTGAGTGAATTGCCAAAAGCCAGATTTTTGCTGAAATTGTGACCCCGGGGCTTAGGGATTTTTTCAAAAAAATATTTTCTGCCGGTTAAGTTTTTGAGGGCTGATTTCTTGTCCTGTAATAAAAAGCCTTCTGTTTCGAGTGCCAAACCTTTCAGGAGAGCCTTTTAAAGCTTTTGGCACCATTTTTGAGTGAATTGCCAAAAGCCAGATTTTTGCTGAAATTGTGACCCCGGGGCTTAGGGCTTTTTTCAAAAAAATATTTTCTCCCGGTTAAGTTTTTGAAGGCTGATTTCTTGTCCTGTGATAAAAAGCCTTCTCTTTCGAGTGCCAAACCTTTCAGGAGAGCACTTTCAAGCTTTTGGCACCATTTTTGAGTGAATTGCCAAAAGTCAGATTTTTGCTGAAATTGTGACCCCGGGGGTTAGGGATTTTTTCAAAAAAATATTTTCTGCCGGTTAAGTTTTTGAGGGCTGATTTCTTGTCCTGTGATAAAAAGCCTTCTGTTTCGAGTGCCAAACCTTTCAGGAGAGCCTTTTAAAGCTTTTGGCACCATGTTTGAGTGAATTGCCAAAAGCCAGATTTTTGCTGAAATTGTGACCCCGGGGCTTAGGGATTTTTTCAAAAAAATATTTTCTGCCGGTTAAGTTTTTGAGGGCTGATTTCTTGTCCTGTAATAAAAAGCCTTCTGTTTCGAGTGCCAAACCTTTCAGGAGAGCCTTTTCAAGCTTTTGGCACCATTTTTGAGTGAATTGCCAAAAGCCAGATTTTTGCTGAAATTGTGACCCCGGGGCTTAGGGCTTTTTTCAAAAAAATATTTTCTCCCGGTTAAGTTTTTGAAGGCTGATTTCTTGTCCTGTGATAAAAAGCCTTCTGTTTCGAGTGCCAAACCTTTCAGGAGAGCCTTTTAAAGCTTTTGGCACCATTTTTGAGTGAATTGCCAAAAGCCAGATTTTTGCTGAAATTGTGACCCCGGGGCTTAGGGATTTTTTCAAAAAAATATTTTCTGCCGGTTAAGTTTTTGAGGGCTGATTTCTTGTCCTGTGATAAAAAGCCTTCTGTTTCGAGTGCCAAACCTTTCAGGAGAGCCTTTTAAAGCTTTTGGCACCATTTTTGAGTGAATTGCCAAAAGCCAGATTTTTGCTGAAATTGTGACCCCGGGGCTTAGGGATTTTTTCAAAAAAATATTTTCTCCCGGTTAAGTTTTTGAAGGCTAATTTCTTGTCCTGTGATAAAAAGCCTTCTGTTTCGAGTGCCAAACCTTTCAGGAGAGCCTTTTAAAGCTTTTGGCACCATGTTTGAGTGAATTGCCAAAAGCCAGATTTTTGCTGAAATTGTGACCCCGGGGCTTAGGGCTTTTTTCAAAAAAATATTTTCTCCCGGTTAAGTTTTTGAAGGCTGATTTCTTGTCCTGTGATAAAAAGCCTTCTCTTTCGAGTGCCAAACCTTTCAGGAGAGCACTTTCAAGCTTTTGGCACCATTTTTGAGTGAATTGCCAAAAGTCAGATTTTTGCTGAAATTGTGACCCCGGGGGTTAGGGATTTTTTCAAAAAAATATTTTCTGCCAGTTAAGTTTTTGAGGGCTGATTTCTTGTCCTGTGATAAAAAGCCTTCTGTTTCGAGTGCCAAACCTTTCAGGAGAGCCTTTTAAAGCTTTTGGCACCATTTTTGAGTGAATTGCCAAAAGCCAGATTTTTGCTGAAATTGTGACCCCGGGGCTTAGGGATTTTTTCAAAAAAATATTTTCTGCCGGTTAAGTTTTTGAGGGCTGATTTCTTGTCCTGTGATAAAAAGCCTTCTGTTTCGAGTGCTAAACCTTTCAGGAGAGCCTTTTAAAGCTTTTGGCACCATTTTTGAGTGAATTGCCAAAAGCCAGATTTTTGCTGAAATTGTGACCCCGGGGCTTAGGGATTTTTTCAAAAAAATATTTTCTCCCGGTTAAGTTTTTGAAGGCTAATTTCTTGTCCTGTGATAAAAAGCCTTCTCTTTCGAGTGCCAAACCTTTCAGGAGAGCATTTTCAAGGTTTTGGCACCATTTTTGAGTGAATTGCCAAGATTCAGATTTTTGCTGAATTTGTAACCCCGGGGGTTAGGGATTTTTTCAAAAAAATATTTTCTGCCGGTTAAGTTTTTGAGGGCTGATTTCTTGTCCTGTGATAAAAAGCCTTCTGTTTCGAGTGCCAAACCTTTCAGGAGAGCCTTTTAAAGCTTTTGGCACCATTTTTGAGTGAATTGCCAAAAGCCAGAT
>NW_028148696.1:0-7176 GCF_965112155.1 Podarcis liolepis | reverse complement strand
GCCTGGGATTGTTTTTAGCACAAAGAACACATTTCTGTGAAATGCAAGTTGCTAATTGTGATAGGTTAATAATATACAACTTCCGACTGAGACTTTCTCTGGTTGCAGTACCACCAAGGTGAGTAGATTCATGATAATTTCTTACAATTGTGCCTGCTAGATGATGAGGTACATAAATCCTATTGTCTGGCAGGATCATCCAACCGTCCTTCACAACTGCTCCTTCCTGTTCAGCCCACTTCCTCTCTTCTGGGGTATAGTGAGGTTTAACTTCTTCTGGAGCTACCTCTGGTATGAGGGCTGCTATAAATCCTCCCACAGGCTTTTGGGCTGCCTCTCGGGCTGCTTTGTCAGCAGCATGATTTCCTCTGGTTATTGGATCCCTTCCTCGTCCATGACCTTTGCAGTGCATTACAGCAATCTGTTCTGGAGCCCATACTGCTTCTAACAGGATTTCTACTTCAGGTCCATATTTCAAGGCCTTCCCGTGGGCTCCTATTAGACCTCTTTCTTTCCATAGAGCACCATGTGCATGCAGGGTTAAGAAGGCATATTTAGAATCAGTATAGATGTTTGCCTTACATCCGGCTGCCAATTGCAGAGCTCTAGTTAAACCTATAAGTTCAGCTTTTTGTGCTGAGGTGCCAGCAGGCAAAGCTTCAGCTTCCACAACTTCCTCATTGGTGACCACAGCATATCCTGCTCGTCTAGCACCTTCATGCAGGTAACTGCTACCATCAGTATAATATACAACATCTGGATTTTTCAATGGTTCATCTTTCAGATCGGGTCTACTGGAATAAACTTCATCCATTATTTGGAGACAATCATGTGATTCTTCATCATCTACCTCTGGTAGGGGCAGCAAAGTCGCTGGATTGAGCATATTCACTACTCGTAGATGAATCCTGGGATTTTCACACAATAGGCCTTGGTACCTAGCCATCCTCGGGTTCGTTAGCCAATAACTACCCTTATATTCCATGAGTGTCAGAACAGCATGAGGTACATTCACATACATCGTCTGGCCGAAGGTAAATTTATCAGCTTCTTTGACAAGGCTTGCAGTGGCCGCTACTGCCCTTAGGCATGGAGGCCATCCTTTTGCTACTGAGTCCAATTGTTTTGACAAATAAGCTACTGGACGGTTCCAACTTCCTAATCTCTGGGTCAGGACTGCCGCTGCAATCCCATTCTGTTCATGTACATACAGCTGAAAGGGTTTTTCCGAATTAGGCAGTCCAAGGGCTGGGGCCTCCATAAGTCGTTGTTTGATAACTAAAAAGGCTTGTTGCTGCTCAGGTCCCCATACAAATGGGTCCTTTTCTGCACCTCGAGTGCTTTCATGTAAGGGTTTGGCCAGACTGCTGAAATCAGGTATCCATAGTCTACAAAACCCTGCTGTTCCCAGGAATCCTCTGAGTTGTTTCCTTGTGGTAGGTTCCTTGATAAGGCAAATAGCTTCTTTCCTCTCTGGCCTCAATGCTCGTTGTTGGTGTGAGATGTCAAAGCCCAAATATTTGACCTTTTCTAAACATAACTGTGCCTTTTTCTGGGAAACTCGGTAGCCAGCTTGCCAGAGCAAGTGGAGCAGTTCCTCTGTACCTTCTTTACAGGTATCAAAATCCTTTGCTGCTAGTATAAGGTCATCTACATATTGCAGAACCACCTTTTCTCCAGGTATTGAGGGGTAACTTGTTAGATCCTTCGCCAAGGCAGTGCCAAATAAAGTTGGGGAATTTTTGAATCCCTGGGGCAATCTCGTCCAAGTTAGCTGGCCTTTTGTTCCTGTTAAAGGGTCTTCCCACTGGAAGGCAAATATAGGTTGGCTCTGTGGTGCCAGCCGGCAACAGAAGAATGCATCTTTCAAGTCCAATACAGTAAAAAATGTTGCTTCTGGTGGGATCAAACTCAGCAGGGTGTATGGGTTTGGTACATTTGGGTGCAAGGTCTCGATAGCCTGGTTTACGAGCCTCAAGTCCTGCACTGGCCTGTATTCATCTGTCCCAGGTTTTCGAACAGGCAAAAGGGGTGTGTTCCATTCTGATTGGCAGGGCTTAAGCAGACCATATTTTAATAGGCGGTCCAAATGTTTCTGGATGCCCTCTGCTGCTCGCCGGGGTAAAGGATATTGCTTTACAGATACAGGGGTAGCCATAGGTTTTAAGGTTACTACAATTGGAGCTATATTCTTGGCCATTCCTGGTGGGCTATTTTCGGCCCATACTCCTGGTGGCACCTGTAGAGTTCGGAGGAGCTTGTTTAACTCTGTATCCAATGTAGGTTGGACTTGCAGGGCTGACATTAGGCGCCATGATTGTTCCTTAGGTACTGAGAGGGAAATTATTCCTGCTGCCTTTGATGGCAGTTTCATTTCTGGACCTCGAGGAGTGAAGGTGATTTGGGCCTGCAATTTGGACAGCATATCTCTACCTAAGAGAGGTATTGGACACTCAGGTATATACAAAAACTGATGGGTTAAACGATGTCCCCCAATCTGGCATTCCAAAGGTTGGAGGAAAGACCTCTTAGCTGACTGACCAGTGGCACTTTTAATGACTACACTTTTGGATGCCTTTTTCTGCAATAGTTCTGGGAGTACTGAGTATTCAGCCCCAGTATCAATCATAAAGTCTATTAAATGGCTTCCTAATTGGATCGTGACCGTGGGCTCCTGGAAGCCTAACTTTATGGAGTCCGGTCTTTCCTAGTCTTGGGTAAAATCCTCCTCTGCCAGTCCAATGACATTGTCCCTACTCCGTCCTTGTCCAGGTCTCTGATATCTTCCATCTCGAATCATTCCCCGTCCCCGTCCCTGGTTTCTTGGGCCGGAGCCTGGGCCTGGGCCTGGGCCTGGGCCTGGGCGTACTTCTTCCAACCTCAGGGGTTCAGGACACTCCCGCTTCCAATGACCCTCCTTCTTGCAATTTGCACATTGATTCCTTCCCAGTGGTGGATTCCTTCCCCGCCCTCTTCCTCCATTTAAGGGGCGGTAGTCTTGCTTTACTGCTGTGGCTAGCATTACCATCTTTTCCTTCTGCCACTTCTTCTTCTCTTGTTTCTCAGCCTCATCCCTATTCCGATAAACTCGGCGTGCAATGGCCATAATTTGGCTCATCAGCATCCCTTCCCATCCTTCTGATTTCTGAATTTTCTTACGAATGTCAGAAGCGCACTGGGCCACAAATGTAGCAGTAATCATTCTGCTGTTTTCAGGGGCTTCAGGGTCAAAAGGAGTCCATATACGATAGGCTTCTTGCAGCCTCTCTAAAAAGTCTCCTGGACTCTCATTTGGTTTCTGTTCTACTTCTGAGACTTTAGACATATTAGTGGGCTTCTGGCATGCCCTGCGGATACCTTGCACAAGCGTCTGGCGGTAGGTGGTAAGTCTGGCCAGGTGAATTACATTGTTTGGATCCCAATTAGGATCTTCCAAGGGAAAGTTGTCTTGGAGATGACGGTCAATATTAAAAATATTTCCCACTCTGGCCTGCTCACGCAAATATATCTGTGCCTTTTCAATTATGTCTCTCCTTTCCTCAGTGGTGAACAGAGTATTCAGGAGCTGGCGGCAATCTGTCCAAGTAGGACTATGAGTATTTATTATTGAAGTCACCAAGTCCATCATAGCCTGAGGTTTTTCTGCGAAAGATGGGGTGTGTGTTTTCCAATTCATCAGATCTGTAGTCGTGAATGGAATATATTGCAGGGTCGAAGTTCGAGGTGGCCTTGGTCCAGGTAGCCCGTTAACCAGCACAGGCTCCTCAAGTGCATCAAATACTCTTCTGAGAGGGGCTACTACGTGATCTTTCTCTTCGCTTTGCTCTAGGGGCCTCAAATCATAGGGGATGGTATTTGTCCCAAGGCGTTCTTTTAGCAGCTTTATACGCCTGGCTGTATTGCTTGCTGACCGATTAAGGTCTCCCTGTAACTTCTGTAATAATTCTCTAGGACTTGGATGTACAGGAGTTTGGGGTAGGCAATCAGTTGTTTCACTAAAAGAGACTGTAGATGGAGTTCTACTGGGACTCACAGATGGAATAACCACTTCTGCTTGGGCTTTATTATAGGCCTCCAATGCCTCCTGAAGATATTTATCATAATCTATCAAGGAATCAAGTTCTGTGACTCCAGCCCCATTATTCATTCCACTTTCTTGCCTTGGGGTTACAACTGGTGGAGTGTTTGGATTAGGCTCCCTTCGATGTGGAGCATAGGGTGGAGGTGGAAGCAGCTCTTCCTCTGGTCCCTCAAAAATGGGTTTGAGTTTATTTGGCAAGATTCCTTTCCTGGCTTCGGCTTTTACAGCCAATAATTTGCATCGTTGGACTTTGCATTCCCTTATCCATGGAGGATTTTTATTTAATGTGCTCAGCCAGGAATCTATATATGAAAATTGTTCTGGGCACCCTCCAATTTCTTTGGCGATGTTAGACCAAAGTTTGCTTACTAAATTTATATCAAAAGTTCCCTGAGATGGCCATCCAGTATTTTGCTTTGGCCACTCTAATTCACATAACGTTCTCAGGCGCTCTGGCGTCATTTTGACTCCATACGCCCCTGAGAAGGCTTTCTTAAAATTATTTAACATACATTCAAGAGGTGTATTTTCCCCTTTTGAACCCCCAACTCCCATTGTATGGCCCTGTGAAGTATCCACTCAGTCACTCACACACACGCTTCGTGGGGTTTCTTGCCCAGATGGAGTCGCCTCACTGGGAACCGAAGTACTACCCACTCCACACTCAGGTCAGCTACAGATTGCTCTGTACTTTCTCACACATACAATGCGCTGGATACTTCACCACACACTACCTCCCAACTTCCCCTTTTCCCCCACCAGACCACCATCTGATATACCCAACCACCTAGCGTACTCAGTTCCCACTTACTGAGACGCAGAAGTTTGATCAAGACTTCTCTTCCTCCCAATTAATTGGAGGGCCAAAAATCCCTTTGTGCACTTACCCCTGGTTGGTTCCGTTTCCCCCCGGTCCGTCGCCGCCAGTGAGCAGGGTATCAGACAGACGAGACTTCTGCGTTCCCCCTGGAAAAATTTACCAGTGCGCGCTTGGGTAAGCAGTTTAGAGATCCTCTCTCTTGTACCCTGCTCAGTAGAGCGAAGGGGCTGCGTTCCAGCAGACCACTTATCCGAGTCACAGGGCACCATAAAATGTAGCACCCTGCTTGTGGTTAACGCTTAGCTGGAATGAAATATTCAACGCAGCAATAGAGAATTTAAAATAATTATTTATTTGTCAGACAAATAAATGAGAGGCACAGTGGTATATGGTTACCAAGCTCTGGCCTGGCCTCCTGCCATTATGGCCAGCACTTATATTCCCTTAATCCAGCCCCCTTTGCTCCTCCTTGGGCTGCCTCTGTCCAATCAGCCTGGTTGGATTTCCTATTGGCTGATTGCTATAACCAATCACAAAAAGATACACCCATATCCTTCTGTCCTTATAAGGAACACAAACAGCTATATATTGTTACATCTATAAATGACAAATAAGTAGTAATATATCTTACATGTGTCTCAACAAGGAATCTTAATTACCAGCTCACCTCTTGCCCTCCCTGCCCTATTGCCTTCTAAAACAAATGGTTAATCTTAAATTTTTATCTTAAACATATGTCAAGGATCTTGAGTTTCACATCAACATTGAAAGATATCCTTCATTTGAAGGTTTCTAAACAAATGTCTGGCAGCTAATATATCAGGACAGCATTTGATGGCGTCTTCTTGTCTGGCAAGAGGCTGGACTGGTGGCTGACTTAATTTCAAGATAAATACAACTCTTCTAGCATTTGTTAAATCCTTTGCATAATTACATTTAAGCCAACATATTTAATACACAACACAGATAGCCTCTTAAAAGGAATAAGGCCTTTTTAAAGTAGAGAGAGAAAGAAAGAAAAGGACTCAGTTTAAAACAGTTTCAAAAGAAGGCTCTTCAGTTCACATCCCCCCCCTTTAGCAAGCTGCTTTTCCCATTATCTGTTTAAGGAAGAAACAGCTTTAAAAAGACTTCCCAGCTAGATGCTTTAAAAAGACTTCCCAGCTAGATGTTTTTTCTCCCATTTACCTCTGGCCTTAGAAAATACAGCTCAAGGTTTTAAGAGAGGCCCATGGTATCATTTTACTATTTGCCCATTCCTAATTATATTTATCTCTGCCTTTGTTATCTTCTGTAACATGTAGGGTCAATGTCCTGCTTTTAGTCTGTAATTTCAGCTTTTATGACTTTGAGAATTGTTTTCTGCTATCAATCAAAAAGGGGGCCCCTTGTCTTAGGAGAATGGCCAAGGTTTTCTCTGCCTGGCATTGAAACATTTGAAAATCTTTTAGGCTCTCTCTAATATACAAGTCCTGATCAAACATTAATAAAATGCAGGCTTATGCCTGATGCCTCATTCCCCCCTTTCAAGCTCAAGGACCTTCGTCCCAAGTGTCCTTGATAGCTTGACCTTCATCATATTCCTGAGGTAAAGCTCTGTATAGGGCCATGATATGAGGTAGAGTTTCATTTGAAACCATCTTGCTAATTGTACTTCTAAAACATGAAATGATACATGGCATCATACATAAAACCATTACCACTACTGTCAAGAAAAACAAGCAAGACAATAGTATCCCTTTGAGTCCTGTGACATTAGGTAACCAATTGGTGAGCCATCCCATATCCCATCCTTCCCATGTTTGTACTGGGACATGTGCTATATTCTCCATTTTTGTGGCCAACACACGGATTGCCTCACCATTATCTGAAATGTTAAAGCAACAGGCATTCCCTGTCAAGTTCAAGACTCCACATAGGCCTCCCTGCTTGGCAAGTACATAATCCATTCCCATTTTCAGCTGCAAAATGGCGGCTCTACTTTCATCCAATTGTTGTGCAATAAGTCTCAAACTCCGGGCCGTTGCATTGGTTACAAGTTCCACTACTGCTTGCAATCGAATTATTCTGTTTAGATTATAAATAGGATCCCGTGCCCCTTGTATGAGCTCACCAGGATTCCAGGAGGCAGGATCATAATAGGCTATAATGCGCTCTGGTGGCCAATCATCAGTACCGCTCCAACTTTGGGTACTTCCTCCTGCTATATGAGAAATATCAGCGTTTCTTCGTGTACGCTTGGGCAAATTAGTAGGCATAATCCACATTGGTGGTA
>NW_028148697.1:0-70608 GCF_965112155.1 Podarcis liolepis | reverse complement strand
GCCAATGGCCTGAGCGCAGGCCAATGGCCTGAGCGCAGGCCAATGGCCTGAGCGCAGGCCAATGGCCTGAGCGCAGGCCGGGCCTGCTGGTTTTATACCTGCTGCTGGGATTGAGAAAGCTGCCTCTGATTGGTTGACAAGGCTGCTGGGATTGACAAAGCTGCCTCTGGTTGGTTAACAAGGCATTCTTTGATTGACAAGGCATCTGTCCCTCCCCTCACCTCATAGCTCACCAATTAACCCATTAACTAACGTCTAGGCAAACCAATCAACCCACTTGAAGGATTACTGTTAATTTTTTTCCCTTAGGGTGTCCCTATGTTCAATGGAGAAATGTTGGGGGGCATGGAGTTCTCCGACTCCCGAGCCGTCTGAAGGCAATCCTGTACAGTGAAGGGTTTTGTTTAAAACGTCTAGTGTTTTGTTATGTTTCCATACATGTTGGATGCCGCCCAGCGTGGCTGGGGCAACGCAGTCCGTTGCGTGGGGTATAAAGAATAAAATTATCATTATGGAATGGGGCGACCCACTGTGTGTGTGTGTGTTTGTGCTTAATACACTTGGAGGGAAGAGCTGGCTGGAACGCTAAACAAAAGCAGCAGAACGCACTGCAACATTTGGTTGCAGGGCCCATTTGTGACATACCACAGATGAAGTCCCTACTTTGAAGCATTTACCATATAGAAATCCCCCCCCCCTCCTTTTGAACTGACAAGTGTAAAAGCATGAGACAAAAGGAACGGGAAGGAAAGAGGAAACTTTGCACAATCTGGAAGAGAGTGAAAGAAGAAAAGAGTGGTAAAGGAACTAAAGAAAAAAAAATGACAATAGGTGGGGGGGGGAGAAGAAAAAAAATCCAAATCAAGAGGGAAAAGAGAGAGAGAAATTGGTGGCCTGAGCGCAGGCCAATGGCCTGAGCGCAGGCCAATGGCCTGAGCGCAGGCCAATGGCCTGAGCGCAGGCCAATGGCCTGAGCGCAGGCCAATGGCCTGAGCGCAGGCCAATGGCCTGAGCGCAGGCCAATGGCCTGAGCGCAGGCCAATGGCCTGAGCGCAGGCCAATGGCCTGAGCGCAGGCCAATGGCCTGAGCGCAGGCCAATGGCCTGAGCGCAGGCCAATGGCCTGAGCGCAGGCCAATGGCCTGAGCGCAGGCCAATGGCCTGAGCGCAGGCCAATGGCCTGAGCGCAGGCCAATGGCCTGAGCGCAGGCCAATGGCCTGAGCGCAGGCCAATGGCCTGAGCGCAGGCCAATGGCCTGAGCGCAGGCCAATGGCCTGAGCGCAGGCCAATGGCCTGAGCGCAGGCCAATGGCCTGAGCGCAGGCCAATGGCCTGAGCGCAGGCCAATGGCCTGAGCGCAGGCCAATGGCCTGAGCGCAGGCCAATGGCCTGAGCGCAGGCCGGGCCTGCTGGTTTTATACCTGCTGCTGGGATTGAGAAAGCTGCCTCTGATTGGTTGACAAGGCTGCTGGGATTGACAAAGCTGCCTCTGGTTGGTTAACAAGGCATTCTTTGATTGACAAGGCATCTGTCCCTCCCCTCACCTCATAGCTCACCAATTAACCCATTAACTAACGTCTAGGCAAACCAATCAACCCACTTGAAGGATTACTGTTAATTTTTTTCCCTTAGGGTGTCCCTATGTTCAATGGAGAAATGTTGGGGGGCATGGAGTTCTCCGACTCCCGAGCCGTCTGAAGGCAATCCTGTACAGTGAAGGGTTTTGTTTAAAACGTCTAGTGTTTTGTTATGTTTCCATACATGTTGGATGCCGCCCAGCGTGGCTGGGGCAACGCAGTCCGTTGCGTGGGGTATAAAGAATAAAATTATCATTATGGAATGGGGCGACCCACTGTGTGTGTGTGTGTTTGTGCTTAATACACTTGGAGGGAAGAGCTGGCTGGAACGCTAAACAAAAGCAGCAGAACGCACTGCAACATTTGGTTGCAGGGCCCATTTGTGACATACCACAGATGAAGTCCCTACTTTGAAGCATTTACCATATAGAAATCCCCCCCCCCTCCTTTTGAACTGACAAGTGTAAAAGCATGAGACAAAAGGAACGGGAAGGAAAGAGGAAACTTTGCACAATCTGGAAGAGAGTGAAAGAAGAAAAGAGTGGTAAAGGAACTAAAGAAAAAAAAATGACAATAGGTGGGGGGGGGAGAAGAAAAAAAATCCAAATCAAGAGGGAAAAGAGAGAGAGAAATTGGGTGGCCTGAGCGCAGGCCAATGGCCTGAGCGCAGGCCAATGGCCTGAGCGCAGGCCAATGGCCTGAGCGCAGGCCAATGGCCTGAGCGCAGGCCAATGGCCTGAGCGCAGGCCAATGGCCTGAGCGCAGGCCAATGGCCTGAGCGCAGGCCAATGGCCTGAGCGCAGGCCAATGGCCTGAGCGCAGGCCAATGGCCTGAGCGCAGGCCAATGGCCTGAGCGCAGGCCAATGGCCTGAGCGCAGGCCAATGGCCTGAGCGCAGGCCAATGGCCTGAGCGCAGGCCAATGGCCTGAGCGCAGGCCAATGGCCTGAGCGCAGGCCAATGGCCTGAGCGCAGGCCAATGGCCTGAGCGCAGGCCAATGGCCTGAGCGCAGGCCAATGGCCTGAGCGCAGGCCGGGCCTGCTGGTTTTATACCTGCTGCTGGGATTGAGAAAGCTGCCTCTGATTGGTTGACAAGGCTGCTGGGATTGACAAAGCTGCCTCTGGTTGGTTAACAAGGCATTCTTTGATTGACAAGGCATCTGTCCCTCCCCTCACCTCATAGCTCACCAATTAACCCATTAACTAACGTCTAGGCAAACCAATCAACCCACTTGAAGGATTACTGTTAATTTTTTTCCCTTAGGGTGTCCCTATGTTCAATGGAGAAATGTTGGGGGGCATGGAGTTCTCCGACTCCCGAGCCGTCTGAAGGCAATCCTGTACAGTGAAGGGTTTTGTTTAAAACGTCTAGTGTTTTGTTATGTTTCCATACATGTTGGATGCCGCCCAGCGTGGCTGGGGCAACGCAGTCCGTTGCGTGGGGTATAAAGAATAAAATTATCATTATGGAATGGGGCGACCCACTGTGTGTGTGTGTGTTTGTGCTTAATACACTTGGAGGGAAGAGCTGGCTGGAACGCTAAACAAAAGCAGCAGAACGCACTGCAACATTTGGTTGCAGGGCCCATTTGTGACATACCACAGATGAAGTCCCTACTTTGAAGCATTTACCATATAGAAATCCCCCCCCCCTCCTTTTGAACTGACAAGTGTAAAAGCATGAGACAAAAGGAACGGGAAGGAAAGAGGAAACTTTGCACAATCTGGAAGAGAGTGAAAGAAGAAAAGAGTGGTAAAGGAACTAAAGGAAAAAAAATGACAATAGGTGGGGGGGGGGGAGAAGAAAAAAAATCCAAATCAAGAGGGAAAAGAGAGAGAGAAATTGGGTGGCCTGAGCGCAGGCCAATGGCCTGAGCGCAGGCCAATGGCCTGAGCGCAGGCCAATGGCCTGAGCGCAGGCCAATGGCCTGAGCGCAGGCCAATGGCCTGAGCGCAGGCCAATGGCCTGAGCGCAGGCCAATGGCCTGAGCGCAGGCCAATGGCCTGAGCGCAGGCCAATGGCCTGAGCGCAGGCCAATGGCCTGAGCGCAGGCCAATGGCCTGAGCGCAGGCCAATGGCCTGAGCGCAGGCCAATGGCCTGAGCGCAGGCCAATGGCCTGAGCGCAGGCCAATGGCCTGAGCGCAGGCCAATGGCCTGAGCGCAGGCCAATGGCCTGAGCGCAGGCCAATGGCCTGAGCGCAGGCCAATGGCCTGAGCGCAGGCCAATGGCCTGAGCGCAGGCCAATGGCCTGAGCGCAGGCCAATGGCCTGAGCGCAGGCCGGGCCTGCTGGTTTTATACCTGCTGCTGGGATTGAGAAAGCTGCCTCTGATTGGTTGACAAGGCTGCTGGGATTGACAAAGCTGCCTCTGGTTGGTTAACAAGGCATTCTTTGATTGACAAGGCATCTGTCCCTCCCCTCACCTCATAGCTCACCAATTAACCCATTAACTAACGTCTAGGCAAACCAATCAACCCACTTGAAGGATTACTGTTAATTTTTTTCCCTTAGGGTGTCCCT
Source organism: Podarcis liolepis (assembly GCF_965112155.1). NCBI lineage: Eukaryota > Metazoa > Chordata > Lepidosauria > Squamata > Lacertidae > Podarcis > Podarcis liolepis. The sequence goes on along the minus strand of NW_028148697.1, from coordinate 66,510 downwards.
ATGTTCAATGGAGAAATGTTGGGGGGCATGGAGTTCTCCGACTCCCGAGCCGTCTGAAGGCAATCCTGTACAGTGAAGGGTTTTGTTTAAAACGTCTAGTGTTTTGTTATGTTTCCATACATGTTGGATGCCGCCCAGCGTGGCTGGGGCAACGCAGTCCGTTGCGTGGGGTATAAAGAATAAAATTATCATTATGGAATGGGGCGACCCACTGTGTGTGTGTGTGTTTGTGCTTAATACACTTGGAGGGAAGAGCTGGCTGGAACGCTAAACAAAAGCAGCAGAACGCACTGCAACATTTGGTTGCAGGGCCCATTTGTGACATACCACAGATGAAGTCCCTACTTTGAAGCATTTACCATATAGAAATCCCCCCCCCCTCCTTTTGAACTGACAAGTGTAAAAGCATGAGACAAAAGGAACGGGAAGGAAAGAGGAAACTTTGCACAATCTGGAAGAGAGTGAAAGAAGAAAAGAGTGGTAAAGGAACTAAAGAAAAAAAAATGACAATAGGTGGGGGGGGGGAGAAGAAAAAAAATCCAAATCAAGAGGGAAAAGAGAGAGAGAAATTGGGTGGCCTGAGCGCAGGCCAATGGCCTGAGCGCAGGCCAATGGCCTGAGCGCAGGCCAATGGCCTGAGCGCAGGCCAATGGCCTGAGCGCAGGCCAATGGCCTGAGCGCAGGCCAATGGCCTGAGCGCAGGCCAATGGCCTGAGCGCAGGCCAATGGCCTGAGCGCAGGCCAATGGCCTGAGCGCAGGCCAATGGCCTGAGCGCAGGCCAATGGCCTGAGCGCAGGCCAATGGCCTGAGCGCAGGCCAATGGCCTGAGCGCAGGCCAATGGCCTGAGCGCAGGCCAATGGCCTGAGCGCAGGCCAATGGCCTGAGCGCAGGCCAATGGCCTGAGCGCAGGCCAATGGCCTGAGCGCAGGCCAATGGCCTGAGCGCAGGCCAATGGCCTGAGCGCAGGCCAATGGCCTGAGCGCAGGCCAATGGCCTGAGCGCAGGCCAATGGCCTGAGCGCAGGCCGGGCCTGCTGGTTTTATACCTGCTGCTGGGATTGAGAAAGCTGCCTCTGATTGGTTGACAAGGCTGCTGGGATTGACAAAGCTGCCTCTGGTTGGTTAACAAGGCATTCTTTGATTGACAAGGCATCTGTCCCTCCCCTCACCTCATAGCTCACCAATTAACCCATTAACTAACGTCTAGGCAAACCAATCAACCCACTTGAAGGATTACTGTTAATTTTTTTCCCTTAGGGTGTCCCTATGTTCAATGGAGAAATGTTGGGGGGCATGGAGTTCTCCGACTCCCGAGCCGTCTGAAGGCAATCCTGTACAGTGAAGGGTTTTGTTTAAAACGTCTAGTGTTTTGTTATGTTTCCATACATGTTGGATGCCGCCCAGCGTGGCTGGGGCAACGCAGTCCGTTGCGTGGGGTATAAAGAATAAAATTATCATTATGGAATGGGGCGACCCACTGTGTGTGTGTGTGTTTGTGCTTAATACACTTGGAGGGAAGAGCTGGCTGGAACGCTAAACAAAAGCAGCAGAACGCACTGCAACATTTGGTTGCAGGGCCCATTTGTGACATACCACAGATGAAGTCCCTACTTTGAAGCATTTACCATATAGAAATCCCCCCCCCCTCCTTTTGAACTGACAAGTGTAAAAGCATGAGACAAAAGGAACGGGAAGGAAAGAGGAAACTTTGCACAATCTGGAAGAGAGTGAAAGAAGAAAAGAGTGGTAAAGGAACTAAAGAAAAAAAAATGACAATAGGTGGGGGGGGGAGAAGAAAAAAAATCCAAATCAAGAGGGAAAAGAGAGAGAGAAATTGGGTGGCCTGAGCGCAGGCCAATGGCCTGAGCGCAGGCCAATGGCCTGAGCGCAGGCCAATGGCCTGAGCGCAGGCCAATGGCCTGAGCGCAGGCCAATGGCCTGAGCGCAGGCCAATGGCCTGAGCGCAGGCCAATGGCCTGAGCGCAGGCCAATGGCCTGAGCGCAGGCCAATGGCCTGAGCGCAGGCCAATGGCCTGAGCGCAGGCCAATGGCCTGAGCGCAGGCCAATGGCCTGAGCGCAGGCCAATGGCCTGAGCGCAGGCCAATGGCCTGAGCGCAGGCCAATGGCCTGAGCGCAGGCCAATGGCCTGAGCGCAGGCCAATGGCCTGAGCGCAGGCCGGGCCTGCTGGTTTTATACCTGCTGCTGGGATTGAGAAAGCTGCCTCTGATTGGTTGACAAGGCTGCTGGGATTGACAAAGCTGCCTCTGGTTGGTTAACAAGGCATTCTTTGATTGACAAGGCATCTGTCCCTCCCCTCACCTCATAGCTCACCAATTAACCCATTAACTAACGTCTAGGCAAACCAATCAACCCACTTGAAGGATTACTGTTAATTTTTTTCCCTTAGGGTGTCCCTATGTTCAATGGAGAAATGTTGGGGGGCATGGAGTTCTCCGACTCCCGAGCCGTCTGAAGGCAATCCTGTACAGTGAAGGGTTTTGTTTAAAACGTCTAGTGTTTTGTTATGTTTCCATACATGTTGGATGCCGCCCAGCGTGGCTGGGGCAACGCAGTCCGTTGCGTGGGGTATAAAGAATAAAATTATCATTATGGAATGGGGCGACCCACTGTGTGTGTGTGTGTTTGTGCTTAATACACTTGGAGGGAAGAGCTGGCTGGAACGCTAAACAAAAGCAGCAGAACGCACTGCAACATTTGGTTGCAGGGCCCATTTGTGACATACCACAGATGAAGTCCCTACTTTGAAGCATTTACCATATAGAAATCCCCCCCCCCTCCTTTTGAACTGACAAGTGTAAAAGCATGAGACAAAAGGAACGGGAAGGAAAGAGGAAACTTTGCACAATCTGGAAGAGAGTGAAAGAAGAAAAGAGTGGTAAAGGAACTAAAGAAAAAAAAATGACAATAGGTGGGGGGGGGAGAAGAAAAAAAATCCAAATCAAGAGGGAAAAGAGAGAGAGAAATTGGGTGGCCTGAGCGCAGGCCAATGGCCTGAGCGCAGGCCAATGGCCTGAGCGCAGGCCAATGGCCTGAGCGCAGGCCAATGGCCTGAGCGCAGGCCAATGGCCTGAGCGCAGGCCAATGGCCTGAGCGCAGGCCAATGGCCTGAGCGCAGGCCAATGGCCTGAGCGCAGGCCAATGGCCTGAGCGCAGGCCAATGGCCTGAGCGCAGGCCAATGGCCTGAGCGCAGGCCAATGGCCTGAGCGCAGGCCAATGGCCTGAGCGCAGGCCAATGGCCTGAGCGCAGGCCAATGGCCTGAGCGCAGGCCAATGGCCTGAGCGCAGGCCAATGGCCTGAGCGCAGGCCAATGGCCTGAGCGCAGGCCAATGGCCTGAGCGCAGGCCGGGCCTGCTGGTTTTATACCTGCTGCTGGGATTGAGAAAGCTGCCTCTGATTGGTTGACAAGGCTGCTGGGATTGACAAAGCTGCCTCTGGTTGGTTAACAAGGCATTCTTTGATTGACAAGGCATCTGTCCCTCCCCTCACCTCATAGCTCACCAATTAACCCATTAACTAACGTCTAGGCAAACCAATCAACCCACTTGAAGGATTACTGTTAATTTTTTTCCCTTAGGGTGTCCCTATGTTCAATGGAGAAATGTTGGGGGGCATGGAGTTCTCCGACTCCCGAGCCGTCTGAAGGCAATCCTGTACAGTGAAGGGTTTTGTTTAAAACGTCTAGTGTTTTGTTATGTTTCCATACATGTTGGATGCCGCCCAGCGTGGCTGGGGCAACGCAGTCCGTTGCGTGGGGTATAAAGAATAAAATTATCATTATGGAATGGGGCGACCCACTGTGTGTGTGTGTGTTTGTGCTTAATACACTTGGAGGGAAGAGCTGGCTGGAACGCTAAACAAAAGCAGCAGAACGCACTGCAACATTTGGTTGCAGGGCCCATTTGTGACATACCACAGATGAAGTCCCTACTTTGAAGCATTTACCATATAGAAATCCCCCCCCCCTCCTTTTGAACTGACAAGTGTAAAAGCATGAGACAAAAGGAACGGGAAGGAAAGAGGAAACTTTGCACAATCTGGAAGAGAGTGAAAGAAGAAAAGAGTGGTAAAGGAACTAAAGGAAAAAAAATGACAATAGGTGGGGGGGGGGGAGAAGAAAAAAAATCCAAATCAAGAGGGAAAAGAGAGAGAGAAATTGGGTGGCCTGAGCGCAGGCCAGTGGCCTGAGCGCAGGCCAGTGGCCTGAGCGCAGGCCAGTGGCCTGAGCGCAGGCCAGTGGCCTGAGCGCAGGCCAGTGGCCTGAGCGCAGGCCAGTGGCCTGAGCGCAGGCCAGTGGCCTGAGCGCAGGCCAGTGGCCTGAGCGCAGGCCAGTGGCCTGAGCGCAGGCCAGTGGCCTGAGCGCAGGCCGGGCCTGCTGGTTTTATACCTGCTGCTGGGATTGAGAAAGCTGCCTCTGATTGGTTGACAAGGCTGCTGGGATTGACAAAGCTGCCTCTGGTTGGTTAACAAGGCATTCTTTGATTGACAAGGCATCTGTCCCTCCCCTCACCTCATAGCTCACCAATTAACCCATTAACTAACGTCTAGGCAAACCAATCAACCCACTTGAAGGATTACTGTTAATTTTTTTCCCTTAGGGTGTCCCTATGTTCAATGGAGAAATGTTGGGGGGCATGGAGTTCTCCGACTCCCGAGCCGTCTGAAGGCAATCCTGTACAGTGAAGGGTTTTGTTTAAAACGTCTAGTGTTTTATTATGTTTCCATACATGTTGGATGCCGCCCAGCGTGGCTGGGGCAACGCAGTCCGTTGCGTGGGGTATAAAGAATAAAATTATCATTATGGAATGGGGCGACCCACTGTGTGTGTGTGTGTTTGTGCTTAATACACTTGGAGGGAAGAGCTGGCTGGAACGCTAAACAAAAGCAGCAGAACGCACTGCAACATTTGGTTGCAGGGCCCATTTGTGACATACCACAGATGAAGTCCCTACTTTGAAGCATTTACCATATAGAAATCCCCCCCCCCTCCTTTTGAACTGACAAGTGTAAAAGCATGAGACAAAAGGAACGGGAAGGAAAGAGGAAACTTTGCACAATCTGGAAGAGAGTATAAGAAGAAAAGAGTGGTAAAGGAACTAAAGAAAAAAAAATGACAATAGGTGGGGGGGGGGGAGAAGAAAAAAAATCCAAATCAAGAGGGAAAAGAGAGAGAGAAATTGGGTGGCCTGAGCGCAGGCCAATGGCCTGAGCGCAGGCCAATGGCCTGAGCGCAGGCCAATGGCCTGAGCGCAGGCCAATGGCCTGAGCGCAGGCCAATGGCCTGAGCGCAGGCCAATGGCCTGAGCGCAGGCCAATGGCCTGAGCGCAGGCCAATGGCCTGAGCGCAGGCCAATGGCCTGAGCGCAGGCCAATGGCCTGAGCGCAGGCCAATGGCCTGAGCGCAGGCCAATGGCCTGAGCGCAGGCCAATGGCCTGAGCGCAGGCCAATGGCCTGAGCGCAGGCCAATGGCCTGAGCGCAGGCCAATGGCCTGAGCGCAGGCCAATGGCCTGAGCGCAGGCCGGGCCTGCTGGTTTTATACCTGCTGCTGGGATTGAGAAAGCTGCCTCTGATTGGTTGACAAGGCTGCTGGGATTGACAAAGCTGCCTCTGGTTGGTTAACAAGGCATTCTTTGATTGACAAGGCATCTGTCCCTCCCCTCACCTCATAGCTCACCAATTAACCCATTAACTAACGTCTAGGCAAACCAATCAACCCACTTGAAGGATTACTGTTAATTTTTTTCCCTTAGGGTGTCCCTATGTTCAATGGAGAAATGTTGGGGGGCATGGAGTTCTCCGACTCCCGAGCCGTCTGAAGGCAATCCTGTACAGTGAAGGGTTTTGTTTAAAACGTCTAGTGTTTTGTTATGTTTCCATACATGTTGGATGCCGCCCAGCGTGGCTGGGGCAACGCAGTCCGTTGCGTGGGGTATAAAGAATAAAATTATCATTATGGAATGGGGCGACCCACTGTGTGTGTGTGTGTTTGTGCTTAATACACTTGGAGGGAAGAGCTGGCTGGAACGCTAAACAAAAGCAGCAGAACGCACTGCAACATTTGGTTGCAGGGCCCATTTGTGACATACCACAGATGAAGTCCCTACTTTGAAGCATTTACCATATAGAAATCCCCCCCCCCTCCTTTTGAACTGACAAGTGTAAAAGCATGAGACAAAAGGAACGGGAAGGAAAGAGGAAACTTTGCACAATCTGGAAGAGAGTGAAAGAAGAAAAGAGTGGTAAAGGAACTAAAGGAAAAAAAATGACAATAGGTGGGGGGGGGGAGAAGAAAAAAAATCCAAATCAAGAGGGAAAAGAGAGAGAGAAATTGGGTGGCCTGAGCGCAGGCCAATGGCCTGAGCGCAGGCCAATGGCCTGAGCGCAGGCCAATGGCCTGAGCGCAGGCCAATGGCCTGAGCGCAGGCCAATGGCCTGAGCGCAGGCCAATGGCCTGAGCGCAGGCCAATGGCCTGAGCACAGGCCGGGCCTGCTGGTTTTATACCTGCTGCTGGGATTGAGAAAGCTGCCTCTGATTGGTTGACAAGGCTGCTGGGATTGACAAAGCTGCCTCTGGTTGGTTAACAAGGCATTCTTTGATTGACAAGGCATCTGTCCCTCCCCTCACCTCATAGCTCACCAATTAACCCATTAACTAACGTCTAGGCAAACCAATCAACCCACTTGAAGGATTACTGTTAATTTTTTTCCCTTAGGGTGTCCCTATGTTCAATGGAGAAATGTTGGGGGGCATGGAGTTCTCCGACTCCCGAGCCGTCTGAAGGCAATCCTGTACAGTGAAGGGTTTTGTTTAAAACGTCTAGTGTTTTATTATGTTTCCATACATGTTGGATGCCGCCCAGCCTGGCTGGGGCAACGCAGTCCGTTGCGTGGGGTATAAAGAATAAAATTATCATTATGGAATGGGGCGACCCACTGTGTGTGTGTGTGTTTGTGCTTAATACACTTGGAGGGAAGAGCTGGCTGGAACGCTAAACAAAAGCAGCAGAACGCACTGCAACATTTGGTTGCAGGGCCCATTTGTGACATACCACAGATGAAGTCCCTACTTTGAAGCATTTACCATATAGAAATCCCCCCCCCTCCTTTTGAACTGACAAGTGTAAAAGCATGAGACAAAAGGAACGGGAAGGAAAGAGGAAACTTTGCACAATCTGGAAGAGAGTGAAAGAAGAAAAGAGTGGTAAAGGAACTAAAGAAAAAAAAATGACAATAGGTGGGGGGGGGGGAGAAGAAAAAAAATCCAAATCAAGAGGGAAAAGAGAGAGAGAAATTGGGTGGCCTGAGCGCAGGCCAATGGCCTGCTGGTTTTATACCTGCTGCTGGGATTGAGAAAGCTGCCTCTGATTGGTTGACAAGGCTGCTGGGATTGACAAAGCTGCCTCTGGTTGGTTAACAAGGCATTCTTTGATTGACAAGGCATCTGTCCCTCCCCTCACCTCATAGCTCACCAATTAACCCATTAACTAACGTCTAGGCAAACCAATCAACCCACTTGAAGGATTACTGTTAATTTTTTTCCCTTAGGGTGTCCCTATGTTCAATGGAGAAATGTTGGGGGGCATGGAGTTCTCCGACTCCCGAGCCGTCTGAAGGCAATCCTGTACAGTGAAGGGTTTTGTTTAAAACGTCTAGTGTTTTGTTATGTTTCCATACATGTTGGATGCCGCCCAGCGTGGCTGGGGCAACGCAGTCCGTTGCGTGGGGTATAAAGAATAAAATTATCATTATGGAATGGGGCGACCCACTGTGTGTGTGTGTGTTTGTGCTTAATACACTTGGAGGGAAGAGCTGGCTGGAACGCTAAACAAAAGCAGCAGAACGCACTGCAACATTTGGTTGCAGGGCCCATTTGTGACATACCACAGATGAAGTCCCTACTTTGAAGCATTTACCATATAGAAATCCCCCCCCCCTCCTTTTGAACTGACAAGTGTAAAAGCATGAGACAAAAGGAACGGGAAGGAAAGAGGAAACTTTGCACAATCTGGAAGAGAGTATAAGAAGAAAAGAGTGGTAAAGGAACTAAAGAAAAAAAAATGACAATAGGTGGGGGGGGGGAGAAGAAAAAAAATCCAAATCAAGAGGGAAAAGAGAGAGAGAAATTGGGTGGCCTGAGCGCAGGCCAATGGCCTGAGCGCAGGCCAATGGCCTGAGCGCAGGCCAATGGCCTGAGCGCAGGCCAATGGCCTGAGCGCAGGCCAATGGCCTGAGCGCAGGCCAATGGCCTGAGCGCAGGCCAATGGCCTGAGCGCAGGCCAATGGCCTGAGCGCAGGCCAATGGCCTGAGCGCAGGCCAATGGCCTGAGCGCAGGCCAATGGCCTGAGCGCAGGCCAATGGCCTGAGCGCAGGCCAATGGCCTGAGCGCAGGCCAATGGCCTGAGCGCAGGCCAATGGCCTGAGCGCAGGCCAATGGCCTGAGCGCAGGCCAATGGCCTGAGCGCAGGCCAATGGCCTGAGCGCAGGCCAATGGCCTGAGCGCAGGCCAATGGCCTGAGCGCAGGCCAATGGCCTGAGCGCAGGCCAATGGCCTGAGCGCAGGCCAATGGCCTGAGCGCAGGCCAATGGCCTGAGCGCAGGCCAATGGCCTGAGCGCAGGCCAATGGCCTGAGCGCAGGCCGGGCCTGCTGGTTTTATACCTGCTGCTGGGATTGAGAAAGCTGCCTCTGATTGGTTGACAAGGCTGCTGGGATTGACAAAGCTGCCTCTGGTTGGTTAACAAGGCATTCTTTGATTGACAAGGCATCTGTCCCTCCCCTCACCTCATAGCTCACCAATTAACCCATTAACTAACGTCTAGGCAAACCAATCAACCCACTTGAAGGATTACTGTTAATTTTTTTCCCTTAGGGTGTCCCTATGTTCAATGGAGAAATGTTGGGGGGCATGGAGTTCTCCGACTCCCGAGCCGTCTGAAGGCAATCCTGTACAGTGAAGGGTTTTGTTTAAAACGTCTAGTGTTTTGTTATGTTTCCATACATGTTGGATGCCGCCCAGCGTGGCTGGGGCAACGCAGTCCGTTGCGTGGGGTATAAAGAATAAAATTATCATTATGGAATGGGGCGACCCACTGTGTGTGTGTGTGTTTGTGCTTAATACACTTGGAGGGAAGAGCTGGCTGGAACGCTAAACAAAAGCAGCAGAACGCACTGCAACATTTGGTTGCAGGGCCCATTTGTGACATACCACAGATGAAGTCCCTACTTTGAAGCATTTACCATATAGAAATCCCCCCCCCCTCCTTTTGAACTGACAAGTGTAAAAGCATGAGACAAAAGGAACGGGAAGGAAAGAGGAAACTTTGCACAATCTGGAAGAGAGTGAAAGAAGAAAAGAGTGGTAAAGGAACTAAAGGAAAAAAAATGACAATAGGTGGGGGGGGGGAGAAGAAAAAAAATCCAAATCAAGAGGGAAAAGAGAGAGAGAAATTGGGTGGCCTGAGCGCAGGCCAATGGCCTGAGCGCAGGCCAATGGCCTGCTGGTTTTATACCTGCTGCTGGGATTGAGAAAGCTGCCTCTGATTGGTTGACAAGGCTGCTGGGATTGACAAAGCTGCCTCTGGTTGGTTAACAAGGCATTCTTTGATTGACAAGGCATCTGTCCCTCCCCTCACCTCATAGCTCACCAATTAACCCATTAACTAACGTCTAGGCAAACCAATCAACCCACTTGAAGGATTACTGTTAATTTTTTTCCCTTAGGGTGTCCCTATGTTCAATGGAGAAATGTTGGGGGGCATGGAGTTCTCCGACTCCCGAGCCGTCTGAAGGCAATCCTGTACAGTGAAGGGTTTTGTTTAAAACGTCTAGTGTTTTATTATGTTTCCATACATGTTGGATGCCGCCCAGCCTGGCTGGGGCAACGCAGTCCGTTGCGTGGGGTATAAAGAATAAAATTATCATTATGGAATGGGGTGACCCACTGTGTGTGTGTGTGTTTGTGCTTAATACACTTGGAGGGAAGAGCTGGCTGGAACGCTAAACAAAAGCAGCAGAACGCACTGCAACATTTGGTTGCAGGGCCCATTTGTGACATACCACAGATGAAGTCCCTACTTTGAAGCATTTACCATATAGAAATCCCCCCCCCTCCTTTTGAACTGACAAGTGTAAAAGCATGAGACAAAAGGAACGGGAAGGAAAGAGGAAACTTTGCACAATCTGGAAGAGAGTGAAAGAAGAAAAGAGTGGTAAAGGAACTAAAGAAAAAAAAATGACAATAGGTGGGGGGGGGGAGAAGAAAAAAAATCCAAATCAAGAGGGAAAAGAGAGAGAGAAATTGGGTGGCCTGAGCGCAGGCCAATGGCCTGCTGGTTTTATACCTGCTGCTGGGATTGAGAAAGCTGCCTCTGATTGGTTGACAAGGCTGCTGGGATTGACAAAGCTGCCTCTGGTTGGTTAACAAGGCATTCTTTGATTGACAAGGCATCTGTCCCTCCCCTCACCTCATAGCTCACCAATTAACCCATTAACTAACGTCTAGGCAAACCAATCAACCCACTTGAAGGATTACTGTTAATTTTTTTCCCTTAGGGTGTCCCTATGTTCAATGGAGAAATGTTGGGGGGCATGGAGTTCTCCGACTCCCGAGCCGTCTGAAGGCAATCCTGTACAGTGAAGGGTTTTGTTTAAAACGTCTAGTGTTTTGTTATGTTTCCATACATGTTGGATGCCGCCCAGCGTGGCTGGGGCAACGCAGTCCGTTGCGTGGGGTATAAAGAATAAAATTATCATTATGGAATGGGGCGACCCACTGTGTGTGTGTGTGTTTGTGCTTAATACACTTGGAGGGAAGAGCTGGCTGGAACGCTAAACAAAAGCAGCAGAACGCACTGCAACATTTGGTTGCAGGGCCCATTTGTGACATACCACAGATGAAGTCCCTACTTTGAAGCATTTACCATATAGAAATCCCCCCCCCCTCCTTTTGAACTGACAAGTGTAAAAGCATGAGACAAAAGGAACGGGAAGGAAAGAGGAAACTTTGCACAATCTGGAAGAGAGTATAAGAAGAAAAGAGTGGTAAAGGAACTAAAGAAAAAAAAATGACAATAGGTGGGGGGGGGGGAGAAGAAAAAAAATCCAAATCAAGAGGGAAAAGAGAGAGAGAAATTGGGTGGCCTGAGCGCAGGCCAATGGCCTGAGCGCAGGCCAATGGCCTGAGCGCAGGCCAATGGCCTGAGCGCAGGCCAATGGCCTGAGCGCAGGCCAATGGCCTGAGCGCAGGCCAATGGCCTGAGCGCAGGCCAATGGCCTGAGCGCAGGCCAATGGCCTGAGCGCAGGCCAATGGCCTGAGCGCAGGCCAATGGCCTGAGCGCAGGCCAATGGCCTGAGCGCAGGCCAATGGCCTGAGCGCAGGCCAATGGCCTGAGCGCAGGCCAATGGCCTGAGCGCAGGCCAATGGCCTGAGCGCAGGCCAATGGCCTGAGCGCAGGCCAATGGCCTGAGCGCAGGCCAATGGCCTGAGCGCAGGCCAATGGCCTGAGCGCAGGCCAATGGCCTGAGCGCAGGCCGGGCCTGCTGGTTTTATACCTGCTGCTGGGATTGAGAAAGCTGCCTCTGATTGGTTGACAAGGCTGCTGGGATTGACAAAGCTGCCTCTGGTTGGTTAACAAGGCATTCTTTGATTGACAAGGCATCTGTCCCTCCCCTCACCTCATAGCTCACCAATTAACCCATTAACTAACGTCTAGGCAAACCAATCAACCCACTTGAAGGATTACTGTTAATTTTTTTCCCTTAGGGTGTCCCTATGTTCAATGGAGAAATGTTGGGGGGCATGGAGTTCTCCGACTCCCGAGCCGTCTGAAGGCAATCCTGTACAGTGAAGGGTTTTGTTTAAAACGTCTAGTGTTTTGTTATGTTTCCATACATGTTGGATGCCGCCCAGCGTGGCTGGGGCAACGCAGTCCGTTGCGTGGGGTATAAAGAATAAAATTATCATTATGGAATGGGGCGACCCACTGTGTGTGTGTGTGTTTGTGCTTAATACACTTGGAGGGAAGAGCTGGCTGGAACGCTAAACAAAAGCAGCAGAACGCACTGCAACATTTGGTTGCAGGGCCCATTTGTGACATACCACAGATGAAGTCCCTACTTTGAAGCATTTACCATATAGAAATCCCCCCCCCCTCCTTTTGAACTGACAAGTGTAAAAGCATGAGACAAAAGGAACGGGAAGGAAAGAGGAAACTTTGCACAATCTGGAAGAGAGTGAAAGAAGAAAAGAGTGGTAAAGGAACTAAAGAAAAAAAAATGACAATAGGTGGGGGGGGGGGAGAAGAAAAAAAATCCAAATCAAGAGGGAAAAGAGAGAGAGAAATTGGGTGGCCTGAGCGCAGGCCAATGGCCTGAGCGCAGGCCAATGGCCTGAGCGCAGGCCAATGGCCTGAGCGCAGGCCAATGGCCTGAGCGCAGGCCAATGGCCTGAGCGCAGGCCAATGGCCTGAGCGCAGGCCAATGGCCTGAGCGCAGGCCAATGGCCTGAGCGCAGGCCAATGGCCTGAGCGCAGGCCAATGGCCTGAGCGCAGGCCAATGGCCTGAGCGCAGGCCAATGGCCTGAGCGCAGGCCAATGGCCTGAGCGCAGGCCAATGGCCTGAGCGCAGGCCAATGGCCTGAGCGCAGGCCAATGGCCTGAGCGCAGGCCAATGGCCTGAGCGCAGGCCAATGGCCTGAGCGCAGGCCAATGGCCTGAGCGCAGGCCGGGCCTGCTGGTTTTATACCTGCTGCTGGGATTGAGAAAGCTGCCTCTGATTGGTTGACAAGGCTGCTGGGATTGACAAAGCTGCCTCTGGTTGGTTAACAAGGCATTCTTTGATTGACAAGGCATCTGTCCCTCCCCTCACCTCATAGCTCACCAATTAACCCATTAACTAACGTCTAGGCAAACCAATCAACCCACTTGAAGGATTACTGTTAATTTTTTTCCCTTAGGGTGTCCCTATGTTCAATGGAGAAATGTTGGGGGGCATGGAGTTCTCCGACTCCCGAGCCGTCTGAAGGCAATCCTGTACAGTGAAGGGTTTTGTTTAAAACGTCTAGTGTTTTGTTATGTTTCCATACATGTTGGATGCCGCCCAGCGTGGCTGGGGCAACGCAGTCCGTTGCGTGGGGTATAAAGAATAAAATTATCATTATGGAATGGGGCGACCCACTGTGTGTGTGTGTGTTTGTGCTTAATACACTTGGAGGGAAGAGCTGGCTGGAACGCTAAACAAAAGCAGCAGAACGCACTGCAACATTTGGTTGCAGGGCCCATTTGTGACATACCACAGATGAAGTCCCTACTTTGAAGCATTTACCATATAGAAATCCCCCCCCCCCTCCTTTTGAACTGACAAGTGTAAAAGCATGAGACAAAAGGAACGGGAAGGAAAGAGGAAACTTTGCACAATCTGGAAGAGAGTGAAAGAAGAAAAGAGTGGTAAAGGAACTAAAGAAAAAAAAATGACAATAGGTGGGGGGGGGGAGAAGAAAAAAAATCCAAATCAAGAGGGAAAAGAGAGAGAGAAATTGGGTGGCCTGAGCGCAGGCCAATGGCCTGAGCGCAGGCCAATGGCCTGAGCGCAGGCCAATGGCCTGAGCGCAGGCCAATGGCCTGAGCGCAGGCCAATGGCCTGAGCGCAGGCCAATGGCCTGAGCGCAGGCCAATGGCCTGAGCGCAGGCCAATGGCCTGAGCGCAGGCCAATGGCCTGAGCGCAGGCCAATGGCCTGAGCGCAGGCCAATGGCCTGAGCGCAGGCCAATGGCCTGAGCGCAGGCCAATGGCCTGAGCGCAGGCCAATGGCCTGAGCGCAGGCCAATGGCCTGAGCGCAGGCCAATGGCCTGAGCGCAGGCCAATGGCCTGAGCGCAGGCCAATGGCCTGAGCGCAGGCCAATGGCCTGAGCGCAGGCCGGGCCTGCTGGTTTTATACCTGCTGCTGGGATTGAGAAAGCTGCCTCTGATTGGTTGACAAGGCTGCTGGGATTGACAAAGCTGCCTCTGGTTGGTTAACAAGGCATTCTTTGATTGACAAGGCATCTGTCCCTCCCCTCACCTCATAGCTCACCAATTAACCCATTAACTAACGTCTAGGCAAACCAATCAACCCACTTGAAGGATTACTGTTAATTTTTTTCCCTTAGGGTGTCCCTATGTTCAATGGAGAAATGTTGGGGGGCATGGAGTTCTCCGACTCCCGAGCCGTCTGAAGGCAATCCTGTACAGTGAAGGGTTTTGTTTAAAACGTCTAGTGTTTTGTTATGTTTCCATACATGTTGGATGCCGCCCAGCGTGGCTGGGGCAACGCAGTCCGTTGCGTGGGGTATAAAGAATAAAATTATCATTATGGAATGGGGCGACCCACTGTGTGTGTGTGTGTTTGTGCTTAATACACTTGGAGGGAAGAGCTGGCTGGAACGCTAAACAAAAGCAGCAGAACGCACTGCAACATTTGGTTGCAGGGCCCATTTGTGACATACCACAGATGAAGTCCCTACTTTGAAGCATTTACCATATAGAAATCCCCCCCCCCTCCTTTTGAACTGACAAGTGTAAAAGCATGAGACAAAAGGAACGGGAAGGAAAGAGGAAACTTTGCACAATCTGGAAGAGAGTGAAAGAAGAAAAGAGTGGTAAAGGAACTAAAGAAAAAAAAATGACAATAGGTGGGGGGGGGGAGAAGAAAAAAAATCCAAATCAAGAGGGAAAAGAGAGAGAGAAATTGGGTGGCCTGAGCGCAGGCCAATGGCCTGAGCGCAGGCCAATGGCCTGCTGGTTTTATACCTGCTGCTGGGATTGAGAAAGCTGCCTCTGATTGGTTGACAAGGCTGCTGGGATTGACAAAGCTGCCTCTGGTTGGTTAACAAGGCATTCTTTGATTGACAAGGCATCTGTCCCTCCCCTCACCTCATAGCTCACCAATTAACCCATTAACTAACGTCTAGGCAAACCAATCAACCCACTTGAAGGATTACTGTTAATTTTTTTCCCTTAGGGTGTCCCTATGTTCAATGGAGAAATGTTGGGGGGCATGGAGTTCTCCGACTCCCGAGCCGTCTGAAGGCAATCCTGTACAGTGAAGGGTTTTGTTTAAAACGTCTAGTGTTTTGTTATGTTTCCATACATGTTGGATGCCGCCCAGCGTGGCTGGGGCAACGCAGTCCGTTGCGTGGGGTATAAAGAATAAAATTATCATTATGGAATGGGGCGACCCACTGTGTGTGTGTGTGTTTGTGCTTAATACACTTGGAGGGAAGAGCTGGCTGGAACGCTAAACAAAAGCAGCAGAACGCACTGCAACATTTGGTTGCAGGGCCCATTTGTGACATACCACAGATGAAGTCCCTACTTTGAAGCATTTACCATATAGAAATCCCCCCCCCTCCTTTTGAACTGACAAGTGTAAAAGCATGAGACAAAAGGAACGGGAAGGAAAGAGGAAACTTTGCACAATCTGGAAGAGAGTATAAGAAGAAAAGAGTGGTAAAGGAACTAAAGAAAAAAAAATGACAATAGGTGGGGGGGGGGAGAAGAAAAAAAATCCAAATCAAGAGGGAAAAGAGAGAGAGAAATTGGGTGGCCTGAGCGCAGGCCAATGGCCTGAGCGCAGGCCAATGGCCTGAGCGCAGGCCAATGGCCTGCTGGTTTTATACCTGCTGCTGGGATTGAGAAAGCTGCCTCTGATTGGTTGACAAGGCTGCTGGGATTGACAAAGCTGCCTCTGGTTGGTTAACAAGGCATTCTTTGATTGACAAGGCATCTGTCCCTCCCCTCACCTCATAGCTCACCAATTAACCCATTAACTAACGTCTAGGCAAACCAATCAACCCACTTGAAGGATTACTGTTAATTTTTTTCCCTTAGGGTGTCCCTATGTTCAATGGAGAAATGTTGGGGGGCATGGAGTTCTCCGACTCCCGAGCCGTCTGAAGGCAATCCTGTACAGTGAAGGGTTTTGTTTAAAACGTCTAGTGTTTTGTTATGTTTCCATACATGTTGGATGCCGCCCAGCGTGGCTGGGGCAACGCAGTCCGTTGCGTGGGGTATAAAGAATAAAATTATCATTATGGAATGGGGCGACCCACTGTGTGTGTGTGTGTTTGTGCTTAATACACTTGGAGGGAAGAGCTGGCTGGAACGCTAAACAAAAGCAGCAGAACGCACTGCAACATTTGGTTGCAGGGCCCATTTGTGACATACCACAGATGAAGTCCCTACTTTGAAGCATTTACCATATAGAAATCCCCCCCCCCCTCCTTTTGAACTGACAAGTGTAAAAGCATGAGACAAAAGGAACGGGAAGGAAAGAGGAAACTTTGCACAATCTGGAAGAGAGTGAAAGAAGAAAAGAGTGGTAAAGGAACTAAAGAAAAAAAAATGACAATAGGTGGGGGGGGGGAGAAGAAAAAAAATCCAAATCAAGAGGGAAAAGAGAGAGAGAAATTGGGTGGCCTGAGCGCAGGCCAGTGGCCTGAGCGCAGGCCAGTGGCCTGAGCGCAGGCCAATGGCCTGCTGGTTTTATACCTGCTGCTGGGATTGAGAAAGCTGCCTCTGATTGGTTGACAAGGCTGCTGGGATTGACAAAGCTGCCTCTGGTTGGTTAACAAGGCATTCTTTGATTGACAAGGCATCTGTCCCTCCCCTCACCTCATAGCTCACCAATTAACCCATTAACTAACGTCTAGGCAAACCAATCAACCCACTTGAAGGATTACTGTTAATTTTTTTCCCTTAGGGTGTCCCTATGTTCAATGGAGAAATGTTGGGGGGCATGGAGTTCTCCGACTCCCGAGCCGTCTGAAGGCAATCCTGTACAGTGAAGGGTTTTGTTTAAAACGTCTAGTGTTTTGTTATGTTTCCATACATGTTGGATGCCGCCCAGCGTGGCTGGGGCAACGCAGTCCGTTGCGTGGGGTATAAAGAATAAAATTATCATTATGGAATGGGGCGACCCACTGTGTGTGTGTGTGTTTGTGCTTAATACACTTGGAGGGAAGAGCTGGCTGGAACGCTAAACAAAAGCAGCAGAACGCACTGCAACATTTGGTTGCAGGGCCCATTTGTGACATACCACAGATGAAGTCCCTACTTTGAAGCATTTACCATATAGAAATCCCCCCCCCCTCCTTTTGAACTGACAAGTGTAAAAGCATGAGACAAAAGGAACGGGAAGGAAAGAGGAAACTTTGCACAATCTGGAAGAGAGTGAAAGAAGAAAAGAGTGGTAAAGGAACTAAAGAAAAAAAAATGACAATAGGTGGGGGGGGGGAGAAGAAAAAAAATCCAAATCAAGAGGGAAAAGAGAGAGAGAAATTGGGTGGCCTGAGCGCAGGCCAATGGCCTGAGCGCAGGCCAATGGCCTGAGCGCAGGCCAATGGCCTGAGCGCAGGCCAATGGCCTGAGCGCAGGCCAATGGCCTGAGCGCAGGCCAATGGCCTGAGCGCAGGCCAATGGCCTGAGCGCAGGCCAATGGCCTGAGCGCAGGCCAATGGCCTGAGCGCAGGCCAATGGCCTGAGCGCAGGCCAATGGCCTGAGCGCAGGCCAATGGCCTGAGCGCAGGCCAATGGCCTGAGCGCAGGCCAATGGCCTGAGCGCAGGCCAATGGCCTGAGCGCAGGCCAATGGCCTGAGCGCAGGCCAATGGCCTGAGCGCAGGCCAATGGCCTGAGCGCAGGCCAATGGCCTGAGCGCAGGCCAATGGCCTGAGCGCAGGCCAATGGCCTGAGCGCAGGCCAATGGCCTGAGCGCAGGCCAATGGCCTGAGCGCAGGCCAATGGCCTGAGCGCAGGCCAATGGCCTGAGCGCAGGCCGGGCCTGCTGGTTTTATACCTGCTGCTGGGATTGAGAAAGCTGCCTCTGATTGGTTGACAAGGCTGCTGGGATTGACAAAGCTGCCTCTGGTTGGTTAACAAGGCATTCTTTGATTGACAAGGCATCTGTCCCTCCCCTCACCTCATAGCTCACCAATTAACCCATTAACTAACGTCTAGGCAAACCAATCAACCCACTTGAAGGATTACTGTTAATTTTTTTCCCTTAGGGTGTCCCTATGTTCAATGGAGAAATGTTGGGGGGCATGGAGTTCTCCGACTCCCGAGCCGTCTGAAGGCAATCCTGTACAGTGAAGGGTTTTGTTTAAAACGTCTAGTGTTTTGTTATGTTTCCATACATGTTGGATGCCGCCCAGCGTGGCTGGGGCAACGCAGTCCGTTGCGTGGGGTATAAAGAATAAAATTATCATTATGGAATGGGGCGACCCACTGTGTGTGTGTGTGTTTGTGCTTAATACACTTGGAGGGAAGAGCTGGCTGGAACGCTAAACAAAAGCAGCAGAACGCACTGCAACATTTGGTTGCAGGGCCCATTTGTGACATACCACAGATGAAGTCCCTACTTTGAAGCATTTACCATATAGAAATCCCCCCCCCCCTCCTTTTGAACTGACAAGTGTAAAAGCATGAGACAAAAGGAACGGGAAGGAAAGAGGAAACTTTGCACAATCTGGAAGAGAGTGAAAGAAGAAAAGAGTGGTAAAGGAACTAAAGAAAAAAAAATGACAATAGGTGGGGGGGGGGGAGAAGAAAAAAAATCCAAATCAAGAGGGAAAAGAGAGAGAGAAATTGGGTGGCCTGAGCGCAGGCCAATGGCCTGAGCGCAGGCCAATGGCCTGAGCGCAGGCCAATGGCCTGAGCGCAGGCCAATGGCCTGAGCGCAGGCCAATGGCCTGAGCGCAGGCCAATGGCCTGAGCGCAGGCCAATGGCCTGAGCGCAGGCCAATGGCCTGAGCGCAGGCCAATGGCCTGAGCGCAGGCCAATGGCCTGAGCGCAGGCCAATGGCCTGAGCGCAGGCCAATGGCCTGAGCGCAGGCCAATGGCCTGAGCGCAGGCCAATGGCCTGAGCGCAGGCCAATGGCCTGAGCGCAGGCCAATGGCCTGAGCGCAGGCCAATGGCCTGAGCGCAGGCCAATGGCCTGAGCGCAGGCCAATGGCCTGAGCGCAGGCCAATGGCCTGAGCGCAGGCCAATGGCCTGAGCGCAGGCCAATGGCCTGAGCGCAGGCCGGGCCTGCTGGTTTTATACCTGCTGCTGGGATTGAGAAAGCTGCCTCTGATTGGTTGACAAGGCTGCTGGGATTGACAAAGCTGCCTCTGGTTGGTTAACAAGGCATTCTTTGATTGACAAGGCATCTGTCCCTCCCCTCACCTCATAGCTCACCAATTAACCCATTAACTAACGTCTAGGCAAACCAATCAACCCACTTGAAGGATTACTGTTAATTTTTTTCCCTTAGGGTGTCCCTATGTTCAATGGAGAAATGTTGGGGGGCATGGAGTTCTCCGACTCCCGAGCCGTCTGAAGGCAATCCTGTACAGTGAAGGGTTTTGTTTAAAACGTCTAGTGTTTTGTTATGTTTCCATACATGTTGGATGCCGCCCAGCGTGGCTGGGGCAACGCAGTCCGTTGCGTGGGGTATAAAGAATAAAATTATCATTATGGAATGGGGCGACCCACTGTGTGTGTGTGTGTTTGTGCTTAATACACTTGGAGGGAAGAGCTGGCTGGAACGCTAAACAAAAGCAGCAGAACGCACTGCAACATTTGGTTGCAGGGCCCATTTGTGACATACCACAGATGAAGTCCCTACTTTGAAGCATTTACCATATAGAAATCCCCCCCCCCTCCTTTTGAACTGACAAGTGTAAAAGCATGAGACAAAAGGAACGGGAAGGAAAGAGGAAACTTTGCACAATCTGGAAGAGAGTGAAAGAAGAAAAGAGTGGTAAAGGAACTAAAGGAAAAAAAATGACAATAGGTGGGGGGGGGGAGAAGAAAAAAAATCCAAATCAAGAGGGAAAAGAGAGAGAGAAATTGGGTGGCCTGAGCGCAGGCCAATGGCCTGAGCGCAGGCCAATGGCCTGAGCGCAGGCCAATGGCCTGAGCGCAGGCCAATGGCCTGAGCGCAGGCCAATGGCCTGAGCGCAGGCCAATGGCCTGAGCGCAGGCCAATGGCCTGAGCGCAGGCCAATGGCCTGAGCGCAGGCCAATGGCCTGAGCGCAGGCCAATGGCCTGAGCGCAGGCCAATGGCCTGAGCGCAGGCCAATGGCCTGAGCGCAGGCCAATGGCCTGAGCGCAGGCCAATGGCCTGAGCGCAGGCCAATGGCCTGAGCGCAGGCCGGGCCTGCTGGTTTTATACCTGCTGCTGGGATTGAGAAAGCTGCCTCTGATTGGTTGACAAGGCTGCTGGGATTGACATGGCCTGAGCGCAGGCCGGGCCTGCTGGTTTTATACCTGCTGCTGGGATTGAGAAAGCTGCCTCTGATTGGTTGACAAGGCTGCTGGGATTGACAAAGCTGCCTCTGGTTGGTTAACAAGGCATTCTTTGATTGACAAGGCATCTGTCCCTCCCCTCACCTCATAGCTCACCAATTAACCCATTAACTAACGTCTAGGCAAACCAATCAACCCACTTGAAGGATTACTGTTAATTTTTTTCCCTTAGGGTGTCCCTATGTTCAATGGAGAAATGTTGGGGGGCATGGAGTTCTCCGACTCCCGAGCCGTCTGAAGGCAATCCTGTACAGTGAAGGGTTTTGTTTAAAACGTCTAGTGTTTTGTTATGTTTCCATACATGTTGGATGCCGCCCAGCGTGGCTGGGGCAACGCAGTCCGTTGCGTGGGGTATAAAGAATAAAATTATCATTATGGAATGGGGCGACCCACTGTGTGTGTGTGTGTTTGTGCTTAATACACTTGGAGGGAAGAGCTGGCTGGAACGCTAAACAAAAGCAGCAGAACGCACTGCAACATTTGGTTGCAGGGCCCATTTGTGACATACCACAGATGAAGTCCCTACTTTGAAGCATTTACCATATAGAAATCCCCCCCCCCCTCCTTTTGAACTGACAAGTGTAAAAGCATGAGACAAAAGGAACGGGAAGGAAAGAGGAAACTTTGCACAATCTGGAAGAGAGTGAAAGAAGAAAAGAGTGGTAAAGGAACTAAAGAAAAAAAAATGACAATAGGTGGGGGGGGGGAGAAGAAAAAAAATCCAAATCAAGAGGGAAAAGAGAGAGAGAAATTGGGTGGCCTGAGCGCAGGCCAATGGCCTGCTGGTTTTATACCTGCTGCTGGGATTGAGAAAGCTGCCTCTGATTGGTTGACAAGGCTGCTGGGATTGACAAAGCTGCCTCTGGTTGGTTAACAAGGCATTCTTTGATTGACAAGGCATCTGTCCCTCCCCTCACCTCATAGCTCACCAATTAACCCATTAACTAACGTCTAGGCAAACCAATCAACCCACTTGAAGGATTACTGTTAATTTTTTTCCCTTAGGGTGTCCCTATGTTCAATGGAGAAATGTTGGGGGGCATGGAGTTCTCCGACTCCCGAGCCGTCTGAAGGCAATCCTGTACAGTGAAGGGTTTTGTTTAAAACGTCTAGTGTTTTGTTATGTTTCCATACATGTTGGATGCCGCCCAGCGTGGCTGGGGCAACGCAGTCCGTTGCGTGGGGTATAAAGAATAAAATTATCATTATGGAATGGGGCGACCCACTGTGTGTGTGTGTGTTTGTGCTTAATACACTTGGAGGGAAGAGCTGGCTGGAACGCTAAACAAAAGCAGCAGAACGCACTGCAACATTTGGTTGCAGGGCCCATTTGTGACATACCACAGATGAAGTCCCTACTTTGAAGCATTTACCATATAGAAATCCCCCCCCCCCTCCTTTTGAACTGACAAGTGTAAAAGCATGAGACAAAAGGAACGGGAAGGAAAGAGGAAACTTTGCACAATCTGGAAGAGAGTGAAAGAAGAAAAGAGTGGTAAAGGAACTAAAGAAAAAAAAATGACAATAGGTGGGGGGGGGGGAGAAGAAAAAAAATCCAAATCAAGAGGGAAAAGAGAGAGAGAAATTGGGTGGCCTGAGCGCAGGCCAATGGCCTGAGCGCAGGCCAATGGCCTGAGCGCAGGCCAATGGCCTGAGCGCAGGCCAATGGCCTGAGCGCAGGCCAATGGCCTGAGCGCAGGCCAATGGCCTGAGCGCAGGCCAATGGCCTGAGCGCAGGCCAATGGCCTGAGCGCAGGCCAATGGCCTGAGCGCAGGCCAATGGCCTGAGCGCAGGCCAATGGCCTGAGCGCAGGCCAATGGCCTGAGCGCAGGCCAATGGCCTGAGCGCAGGCCAATGGCCTGAGCGCAGGCCAATGGCCTGAGCGCAGGCCAATGGCCTGAGCGCAGGCCAATGGCCTGAGCGCAGGCCAATGGCCTGAGCGCAGGCCAATGGCCTGAGCGCAGGCCAATGGCCTGAGCGCAGGCCAATGGCCTGAGCGCAGGCCAATGGCCTGAGCGCAGGCCGGGCCTGCTGGTTTTATACCTGCTGCTGGGATTGAGAAAGCTGCCTCTGATTGGTTGACAAGGCTGCTGGGATTGACAAAGCTGCCTCTGGTTGGTTAACAAGGCATTCTTTGATTGACAAGGCATCTGTCCCTCCCCTCACCTCATAGCTCACCAATTAACCCATTAACTAACGTCTAGGCAAACCAATCAACCCACTTGAAGGATTACTGTTAATTTTTTTCCCTTAGGGTGTCCCTATGTTCAATGGAGAAATGTTGGGGGGCATGGAGTTCTCCGACTCCCGAGCCGTCTGAAGGCAATCCTGTACAGTGAAGGGTTTTGTTTAAAACGTCTAGTGTTTTGTTATGTTTCCATACATGTTGGATGCCGCCCAGCGTGGCTGGGGCAACGCAGTCCGTTGCGTGGGGTATAAAGAATAAAATTATCATTATGGAATGGGGCGACCCACTGTGTGTGTGTGTGTTTGTGCTTAATACACTTGGAGGGAAGAGCTGGCTGGAACGCTAAACAAAAGCAGCAGAACGCACTGCAACATTTGGTTGCAGGGCCCATTTGTGACATACCACAGATGAAGTCCCTACTTTGAAGCATTTACCATATAGAAATCCCCCCCCCCTCCTTTTGAACTGACAAGTGTAAAAGCATGAGACAAAAGGAACGGGAAGGAAAGAGGAAACTTTGCACAATCTGGAAGAGAGTGAAAGAAGAAAAGAGTGGTAAAGGAACTAAAGGAAAAAAAATGACAATAGGTGGGGGGGGGGGAGAAGAAAAAAAATCCAAATCAAGAAGGAAAAGAGAGAGAGAAATTGGGTGGCCTGAGCGCAGGCCAATGGCCTGAGCGCAGGCCAATGGCCTGCTGGTTTTATACCTGCTGCTGGGATTGAGAAAGCTGCCTCTGATTGGTTGACAAGGCTGCTGGGATTGACAAAGCTGCCTCTGGTTGGTTAACAAGGCATTCTTTGATTGACAAGGCATCTGTCCCTCCCCTCACCTCATAGCTCACCAATTAACCCATTAACTAACGTCTAGGCAAACCAATCAACCCACTTGAAGGATTACTGTTAATTTTTTTCCCTTAGGGTGTCCCTATGTTCAATGGAGAAATGTTGGGGGGCATGGAGTTCTCCGACTCCCGAGCCGTCTGAAGGCAATCCTGTACAGTGAAGGGTTTTGTTTAAAACGTCTAGTGTTTTGTTATGTTTCCATACATGTTGGATGCCGCCCAGCGTGGCTGGGGCAACGCAGTCCGTTGCGTGGGGTATAAAGAATAAAATTATCATTATGGAATGGGGCGACCCACTGTGTGTGTGTGTGTTTGTGCTTAATACACTTGGAGGGAAGAGCTGGCTGGAACGCTAAACAAAAGCAGCAGAACGCACTGCAACATTTGGTTGCAGGGCCCATTTGTGACATACCACAGATGAAGTCCCTACTTTGAAGCATTTACCATATAGAAATCCCCCCCCCTCCTTTTGAACTGACAAGTGTAAAAGCATGAGACAAAAGGAACGGGAAGGAAAGAGGAAACTTTGCACAATCTGGAAGAGAGTATAAGAAGAAAAGAGTGGTAAAGGAACTAAAGAAAAAAAAATGACAATAGGTGGGGGGGGGGGAGAAGAAAAAAAATCCAAATCAAGAGGGAAAAGAGAGAGAGAAATTGGGTGGCCTGAGCGCAGGCCAATGGCCTGAGCGCAGGCCAATGGCCTGAGCGCAGGCCAATGGCCTGAGCGCAGGCCAATGGCCTGAGCGCAGGCCAATGGCCTGAGCGCAGGCCAATGGCCTGAGCGCAGGCCAATGGCCTGAGCGCAGGCCAATGGCCTGAGCGCAGGCCAATGGCCTGAGCGCAGGCCAATGGCCTGAGCGCAGGCCAATGGCCTGAGCGCAGGCCAATGGCCTGAGCGCAGGCCAATGGCCTGAGCGCAGGCCAATGGCCTGAGCGCAGGCCAATGGCCTGAGCGCAGGCCAATGGCCTGAGCGCAGGCCAATGGCCTGAGCGCAGGCCAATGGCCTGAGCGCAGGCCAATGGCCTGAGCGCAGGCCAATGGCCTGAGCGCAGGCCAATGGCCTGAGCGCAGGCCGGGCCTGCTGGTTTTATACCTGCTGCTGGGATTGAGAAAGCTGCCTCTGATTGGTTGACAAGGCTGCTGGGATTGACAAAGCTGCCTCTGGTTGGTTAACAAGGCATTCTTTGATTGACAAGGCATCTGTCCCTCCCCTCACCTCATAGCTCACCAATTAACCCATTAACTAACGTCTAGGCAAACCAATCAACCCACTTGAAGGATTACTGTTAATTTTTTTCCCTTAGGGTGTCCCTATGTTCAATGGAGAAATGTTGGGGGGCATGGAGTTCTCCGACTCCCGAGCCGTCTGAAGGCAATCCTGTACAGTGAAGGGTTTTGTTTAAAACGTCTAGTGTTTTGTTATGTTTCCATACATGTTGGATGCCGCCCAGCGTGGCTGGGGCAACGCAGTCCGTTGCGTGGGGTATAAAGAATAAAATTATCATTATGGAATGGGGCGACCCACTGTGTGTGTGTGTGTTTGTGCTTAATACACTTGGAGGGAAGAGCTGGCTGGAACGCTAAACAAAAGCAGCAGAACGCACTGCAACATTTGGTTGCAGGGCCCATTTGTGACATACCACAGATGAAGTCCCTACTTTGAAGCATTTACCATATAGAATTCCCCCCCCCCTCCTTTTGAACTGACAAGTGTAAAAGCATGAGACAAAAGGAACGGGAAGGAAAGAGGAAACTTTGCACAATCTGGAAGAGAGTGAAAGAAGAAAAGAGTGGTAAAGGAACTAAAGAAAAAAAAATGACAATAGGTGGGGGGGGGGGAGAAGAAAAAAAATCCAAATCAAGAGGGAAAAGAGAGAGAGAAATTGGGTGGCCTGAGCGCAGGCCAATGGCCTGAGCGCAGGCCAATGGCCTGCTGGTTTTATACCTGCTGCTGGGATTGAGAAAGCTGCCTCTGATTGGTTGACAAGGCTGCTGGGATTGACAAAGCTGCCTCTGGTTGGTTAACAAGGCATTCTTTGATTGACAAGGCATCTGTCCCTCCCCTCACCTCATAGCTCACCAATTAACCCATTAACTAACGTCTAGGCAAACCAATCAACCCACTTGAAGGATTACTGTTAATTTTTTTCCCTTAGGGTGTCCCTATGTTCAATGGAGAAATGTTGGGGGGCATGGAGTTCTCCGACTCCCGAGCCGTCTGAAGGCAATCCTGTACAGTGAAGGGTTTTGTTTAAAACGTCTAGTGTTTTGTTATGTTTCCATACATGTTGGATGCCGCCCAGCGTGGCTGGGGCAACGCAGTCCGTTGCGTGGGGTATAAAGAATAAAATTATCATTATGGAATGGGGCGACCCACTGTGTGTGTGTGTGTTTGTGCTTAATACACTTGGAGGGAAGAGCTGGCTGGAACGCTAAACAAAAGCAGCAGAACGCACTGCAACATTTGGTTGCAGGGCCCATTTGTGACATACCACAGATGAAGTCCCTACTTTGAAGCATTTACCATATAGAAATCCCCCCCCCCCTCCTTTTGAACTGACAAGTGTAAAAGCATGAGACAAAAGGAACGGGAAGGAAAGAGGAAACTTTGCACAATCTGGAAGAGAGTGAAAGAAGAAAAGAGTGGTAAAGGAACTAAAGGAAAAAAAATGACAATAGGTGGGGGGGGGGGAGAAGAAAAAAAATCCAAATCAAGAAGGAAAAGAGAGAGAGAAATTGGGTGGCCTGAGCGCAGGCCAATGGCCTGAGCGCAGGCCAATGGCCTGCTGGTTTTATACCTGCTGCTGGGATTGAGAAAGCTGCCTCTGATTGGTTGACAAGGCTGCTGGGATTGACAAAGCTGCCTCTGGTTGGTTAACAAGGCATTCTTTGATTGACAAGGCATCTGTCCCTCCCCTCACCTCATAGCTCACCAATTAACCCATTAACTAACGTCTAGGCAAACCAATCAACCCACTTGAAGGATTACTGTTAATTTTTTTCCCTTAGGGTGTCCCTATGTTCAATGGAGAAATGTTGGGGGGCATGGAGTTCTCCGACTCCCGAGCCGTCTGAAGGCAATCCTGTACAGTGAAGGGTTTTGTTTAAAACGTCTAGTGTTTTGTTATGTTTCCATACATGTTGGATGCCGCCCAGCGTGGCTGGGGCAACGCAGTCCGTTGCGTGGGGTATAAAGAATAAAATTATCATTATGGAATGGGGCGACCCACTGTGTGTGTGTGTGTTTGTGCTTAATACACTTGGAGGGAAGAGCTGGCTGGAACGCTAAACAAAAGCAGCAGAACGCACTGCAACATTTGGTTGCAGGGCCCATTTGTGACATACCACAGATGAAGTCCCTACTTTGAAGCATTTACCATATAGAAATCCCCCCCCCTCCTTTTGAACTGACAAGTGTAAAAGCATGAGACAAAAGGAACGGGAAGGAAAGAGGAAACTTTGCACAATCTGGAAGAGAGTATAAGAAGAAAAGAGTGGTAAAGGAACTAAAGGAAAAAAAATGACAATAGGTGGGGGGGGGGAGAAGAAAAAAAATCCAAATCAAGAGGGAAAAGAGAGAGAGAAATTGGGTGGCCTGAGCGCAGGCCAATGGCCTGAGCGCAGGCCAATGGCCTGCTGGTTTTATACCTGCTGCTGGGATTGAGAAAGCTGCCTCTGATTGGTTGACAAGGCTGCTGGGATTGACAAAGCTGCCTCTGGTTGGTTAACAAGGCATTCTTTGATTGACAAGGCATCTGTCCCTCCCCTCACCTCATAGCTCACCAATTAACCCATTAACTAACGTCTAGGCAAACCAATCAACCCACTTGAAGGATTACTGTTAATTTTTTTCCCTTAGGGTGTCCCTATGTTCAATGGAGAAATGTTGGGGGGCATGGAGTTCTCCGACTCCCGAGCCGTCTGAAGGCAATCCTGTACAGTGAAGGGTTTTGTTTAAAACGTCTAGTGTTTTGTTATGTTTCCATACATGTTGGATGCCGCCCAGCGTGGCTGGGGCAACGCAGTCCGTTGCGTGGGGTATAAAGAATAAAATTATCATTATGGAATGGGGCGACCCACTGTGTGTGTGTGTGTTTGTGCTTAATACACTTGGAGGGAAGAGCTGGCTGGAACGCTAAACAAAAGCAGCAGAACGCACTGCAACATTTGGTTGCAGGGCCCATTTGTGACATACCACAGATGAAGTCCCTACTTTGAAGCATTTACCATATAGAAATCCCCCCCCCCTCCTTTTGAACTGACAAGTGTAAAAGCATGAGACAAAAGGAACGGGAAGGAAAGAGGAAACTTTGCACAATCTGGAAGAGAGTGAAAGAAGAAAAGAGTGGTAAAGGAACTAAAGAAAAAAAAATGACAATAGGTGGGGGGGGGGGAGAAGAAAAAAAATCCAAATCAAGAGGGAAAAGAGAGAGAGAAATTGGGTGGCCTGAGCGCAGGCCAATGGCCTGAGCGCAGGCCAATGGCCTGAGCGCAGGCCAATGGCCTGAGCGCAGGCCAATGGCCTGAGCGCAGGCCAATGGCCTGAGCGCAGGCCAATGGCCTGAGCGCAGGCCAATGGCCTGAGCGCAGGCCAATGGCCTGAGCGCAGGCCAATGGCCTGAGCGCAGGCCAATGGCCTGAGCGCAGGCCAATGGCCTGAGCACAGGCCGGGCCTGCTGGTTTTATACCTGCTGCTGGGATTGAGAAAGCTGCCTCTGATTGGTTGACAAGGCTGCTGGGATTGACAAAGCTGCCTCTGGTTGGTTAACAAGGCATTCTTTGATTGACAAGGCATCTGTCCCTCCCCTCACCTCATAGCTCACCAATTAACCCATTAACTAACGTCTAGGCAAACCAATCAACCCACTTGAAGGATTACTGTTAATTTTTTTCCCTTAGGGTGTCCCTATGTTCAATGGAGAAATGTTGGGGGGCATGGAGTTCTCCGACTCCCGAGCCGTCTGAAGGCAATCCTGTACAGTGAAGGGTTTTGTTTAAAACGTCTAGTGTTTTGTTATGTTTCCATACATGTTGGATGCCGCCCAGCGTGGCTGGGGCAACGCAGTCCGTTGCGTGGGGTATAAAGAATAAAATTATCATTATGGAATGGGGCGACCCACTGTGTGTGTGTGTGTTTGTGCTTAATACACTTGGAGGGAAGAGCTGGCTGGAACGCTAAACAAAAGCAGCAGAACGCACTGCAACATTTGGTTGCAGGGCCCATTTGTGACATACCACAGATGAAGTCCCTACTTTGAAGCATTTACCATATAGAAATCCCCCCCCCTCCTTTTGAACTGACAAGTGTAAAAGCATGAGACAAAAGGAACGGGAAGGAAAGAGGAAACTTTGCACAATCTGGAAGAGAGTATAAGAAGAAAAGAGTGGTAAAGGAACTAAAGAAAAAAAAATGACAATAGGTGGGGGGGGGGGAGAAGAAAAAAAATCCAAATCAAGAGGGAAAAGAGAGAGAGAAATTGGGTGGCCTGAGCGCAGGCCAATGGCCTGAGCGCAGGCCAATGGCCTGAGCGCAGGCCAATGGCCTGAGCGCAGGCCAATGGCCTGAGCGCAGGCCAATGGCCTGAGCGCAGGCCAATGGCCTGAGCGCAGGCCAATGGCCTGAGCGCAGGCCAATGGCCTGAGCGCAGGCCAATGGCCTGAGCGCAGGCCAATGGCCTGAGCGCAGGCCAATGGCCTGAGCGCAGGCCAATGGCCTGAGCGCAGGCCAATGGCCTGAGCGCAGGCCAATGGCCTGAGCGCAGGCCAATGGCCTGAGCGCAGGCCAATGGCCTGAGCGCAGGCCAATGGCCTGAGCGCAGGCCAATGGCCTGAGCGCAGGCCAATGGCCTGAGCGCAGGCCAATGGCCTGAGCGCAGGCCAATGGCCTGAGCGCAGGCCAATGGCCTGAGCGCAGGCCAATGGCCTGAGCGCAGGCCAATGGCCTGAGCGCAGGCCAATGGCCTGAGCGCAGGCCAATGGCCTGAGCGCAGGCCGGGCCTGCTGGTTTTATACCTGCTGCTGGGATTGAGAAAGCTGCCTCTGATTGGTTGACAAGGCTGCTGGGATTGACAAAGCTGCCTCTGGTTGGTTAACAAGGCATTCTTTGATTGACAAGGCATCTGTCCCTCCCCTCACCTCATAGCTCACCAATTAACCCATTAACTAACGTCTAGGCAAACCAATCAACCCACTTGAAGGATTACTGTTAATTTTTTTCCCTTAGGGTGTCCCTATGTTCAATGGAGAAATGTTGGGGGGCATGGAGTTCTCCGACTCCCGAGCCGTCTGAAGGCAATCCTGTACAGTGAAGGGTTTTGTTTAAAACGTCTAGTGTTTTGTTATGTTTCCATACATGTTGGATGCCGCCCAGCGTGGCTGGGGCAACGCAGTCCGTTGCGTGGGGTATAAAGAATAAAATTATCATTATGGAATGGGGCGACCCACTGTGTGTGTGTGTGTTTGTGCTTAATACACTTGGAGGGAAGAGCTGGCTGGAACGCTAAACAAAAGCAGCAGAACGCACTGCAACATTTGGTTGCAGGGCCCATTTGTGACATACCACAGATGAAGTCCCTACTTTGAAGCATTTACCATATAGAAATCCCCCCCCCCCTCCTTTTGAACTGACAAGTGTAAAAGCATGAGACAAAAGGAACGGGAAGGAAAGAGGAAACTTTGCACAATCTGGAAGAGAGTGAAAGAAGAAAAGAGTGGTAAAGGAACTAAAGAAAAAAAAATGACAATAGGTGGGGGGGGGGGGGAGAAGAAAAAAAATCCAAATCAAGAGGGAAAAGAGAGAGAGAAATTGGGTGGCCTGAGCGCAGGCCAATGGCCTGAGCGCAGGCCAATGGCCTGAGCGCAGGCCAATGGCCTGAGCGCAGGCCAATGGCCTGAGCGCAGGCCAATGGCCTGAGCGCAGGCCAATGGCCTGAGCGCAGGCCAATGGCCTGAGCGCAGGCCAATGGCCTGAGCGCAGGCCAATGGCCTGAGCGCAGGCCAATGGCCTGAGCGCAGGCCAATGGCCTGAGCGCAGGCCAATGGCCTGAGCGCAGGCCAATGGCCTGAGCGCAGGCCAATGGCCTGAGCGCAGGCCAATGGCCTGAGCGCAGGCCAATGGCCTGAGCGCAGGCCAATGGCCTGAGCGCAGGCCAATGGCCTGAGCGCAGGCCAATGGCCTGAGCGCAGGCCAATGGCCTGAGCGCAGGCCAATGGCCTGAGCGCAGGCCAATGGCCTGAGCGCAGGCCAATGGCCTGAGCGCAGGCCAATGGCCTGAGCGCAGGCCAATGGCCTGAGCGCAGGCCAATGGCCTGAGCGCAGGCCAATGGCCTGAGCGCAGGCCAATGGCCTGAGCGCAGGCCAATGGCCTGAGCGCAGGCCGGGCCTGCTGGTTTTATACCTGCTGCTGGGATTGAGAAAGCTGCCTCTGATTGGTTGACAAGGCTGCTGGGATTGACAAAGCTGCCTCTGGTTGGTTAACAAGGCATTCTTTGATTGACAAGGCATCTGTCCCTCCCCTCACCTCATAGCTCACCAATTAACCCATTAACTAACGTCTAGGCAAACCAATCAACCCACTTGAAGGATTACTGTTAATTTTTTTCCCTTAGGGTGTCCCTATGTTCAATGGAGAAATGTTGGGGGGCATGGAGTTCTCCGACTCCCGAGCCGTCTGAAGGCAATCCTGTACAGTGAAGGGTTTTGTTTAAAACGTCTAGTGTTTTGTTATGTTTCCATACATGTTGGATGCCGCCCAGCGTGGCTGGGGCAACGCAGTCCGTTGCGTGGGGTATAAAGAATAAAATTATCATTATGGAATGGGGCGACCCACTGTGTGTGTGTGTGTTTGTGCTTAATACACTTGGAGGGAAGAGCTGGCTGGAACGCTAAACAAAAGCAGCAGAACGCACTGCAACATTTGGTTGCAGGGCCCATTTGTGACATACCACAGATGAAGTCCCTACTTTGAAGCATTTACCATATAGAAATCCCCCCCCCCTCCTTTTGAACTGACAAGTGTAAAAGCATGAGACAAAAGGAACGGGAAGGAAAGAGGAAACTTTGCACAATCTGGAAGAGAGTGAAAGAAGAAAAGAGTGGTAAAGGAACTAAAGAAAAAAAAATGACAATAGGTGGGGGGGGGGAGAAGAAAAAAAATCCAAATCAAGAGGGAAAAGAGAGAGAGAAATTGGGTGGCCTGAGCGCAGGCCAATGGCCTGAGCGCAGGCCAATGGCCTGCTGGTTTTATACCTGCTGCTGGGATTGAGAAAGCTGCCTCTGATTGGTTGACAAGGCTGCTGGGATTGACAAAGCTGCCTCTGGTTGGTTAACAAGGCATTCTTTGATTGACAAGGCATCTGTCCCTCCCCTCACCTCATAGCTCACCAATTAACCCATTAACTAACGTCTAGGCAAACCAATCAACCCACTTGAAGGATTACTGTTAATTTTTTTCCCTTAGGGTGTCCCTATGTTCAATGGAGAAATGTTGGGGGGCATGGAGTTCTCCGACTCCCGAGCCGTCTGAAGGCAATCCTGTACAGTGAAGGGTTTTGTTTAAAACGTCTAGTGTTTTGTTATGTTTCCATACATGTTGGATGCCGCCCAGCGTGGCTGGGGCAACGCAGTCCGTTGCGTGGGGTATAAAGAATAAAATTATCATTATGGAATGGGGCGACCCACTGTGTGTGTGTGTGTTTGTGCTTAATACACTTGGAGGGAAGAGCTGGCTGGAACGCTAAACAAAAGCAGCAGAACGCACTGCAACATTTGGTTGCAGGGCCCATTTGTGACATACCACAGATGAAGTCCCTACTTTGAAGCATTTACCATATAGAAATCCCCCCCCCTCCTTTTGAACTGACAAGTGTAAAAGCATGAGACAAAAGGAACGTGAAGGAAAGAGGAAACTTTGCACAATCTGGAAGAGAGTGAAAGAAGAAAAGAGTGGTAAAGGAACTAAAGAAAAAAAAATGACAATAGGTGGGGGGGGGGAGAAGAAAAAAAATCCAAATCAAGAGGGAAAAGAGAGAGAGAAATTGGGTGGCCTGAGCGCAGGCCAATGGCCTGAGCGCAGGCCAATGGCCTGAGCGCAGGCCAATGGCCTGAGCGCAGGCCAATGGCCTGAGCGCAGGCCAATGGCCTGAGCGCAGGCCAATGGCCTGAGCGCAGGCCAATGGCCTGAGCGCAGGCCAATGGCCTGAGCGCAGGCCAATGGCCTGAGCGCAGGCCAATGGCCTGAGCGCAGGCCAATGGCCTGAGCGCAGGCCAATGGCCTGAGCGCAGGCCAATGGCCTGAGCGCAGGCCAATGGCCTGAGCGCAGGCCAATGGCCTGAGCGCAGGCCAATGGCCTGAGCGCAGGCCAATGGCCTGAGCGCAGGCCAATGGCCTGAGCGCAGGCCAATGGCCTGAGCGCAGGCCAATGGCCTGAGCGCAGGCCGGGCCTGCTGGTTTTATACCTGCTGCTGGGATTGAGAAAGCTGCCTCTGATTGGTTGACAAGGCTGCTGGGATTGACAAAGCTGCCTCTGGTTGGTTAACAAGGCATTCTTTGATTGACAAGGCATCTGTCCCTCCCCTCACCTCATAGCTCACCAATTAACCCATTAACTAACGTCTAGGCAAACCAATCAACCCACTTGAAGGATTACTGTTAATTTTTTTCCCTTAGGGTGTCCCTATGTTCAATGGAGAAATGTTGGGGGGCATGGAGTTCTCCGACTCCCGAGCCGTCTGAAGGCAATCCTGTACAGTGAAGGGTTTTGTTTAAAACGTCTAGTGTTTTGTTATGTTTCCATACATGTTGGATGCCGCCCAGCGTGGCTGGGGCAACGCAGTCCGTTGCGTGGGGTATAAAGAATAAAATTATCATTATGGAATGGGGCGACCCACTGTGTGTGTGTGTGTTTGTGCTTAATACACTTGGAGGGAAGAGCTGGCTGGAACGCTAAACAAAAGCAGCAGAACGCACTGCAACATTTGGTTGCAGGGCCCATTTGTGACATACCACAGATGAAGTCCCTACTTTGAAGCATTTACCATATAGAAATCCCCCCCCCCTCCTTTTGAACTGACAAGTGTAAAAGCATGAGACAAAAGGAACGGGAAGGAAAGAGGAAACTTTGCACAATCTGGAAGAGAGTGAAAGAAGAAAAGAGTGGTAAAGGAACTAAAGAAAAAAAAATGACAATAGGTGGGGGGGGGGGAGAAGAAAAAAAATCCAAATCAAGAGGGAAAAGAGAGAGAGAAATTGGGTGGCCTGAGCGCAGGCCAATGGCCTGAGCGCAGGCCAATGGCCTGCTGGTTTTATACCTGCTGCTGGGATTGAGAAAGCTGCCTCTGATTGGTTGACAAGGCTGCTGGGATTGACAAAGCTGCCTCTGGTTGGTTAACAAGGCATTCTTTGATTGACAAGGCATCTGTCCCTCCCCTCACCTCATAGCTCACCAATTAACCCATTAACTAACGTCTAGGCAAACCAATCAACCCACTTGAAGGATTACTGTTAATTTTTTTCCCTTAGGGTGTCCCTATGTTCAATGGAGAAATGTTGGGGGGCATGGAGTTCTCCGACTCCCGAGCCGTCTGAAGGCAATCCTGTACAGTGAAGGGTTTTGTTTAAAACGTCTAGTGTTTTGTTATGTTTCCATACATGTTGGATGCCGCCCAGCGTGGCTGGGGCAACGCAGTCCGTTGCGTGGGGTATAAAGAATAAAATTATCATTATGGAATGGGGCGACCCACTGTGTGTGTGTGTGTTTGTGCTTAATACACTTGGAGGGAAGAGCTGGCTGGAACGCTAAACAAAAGCAGCAGAACGCACTGCAACATTTGGTTGCAGGGCCCATTTGTGACATACCACAGATGAAGTCCCTACTTTGAAGCATTTACCATATAGAAATCCCCCCCCCCTCCTTTTGAACTGACAAGTGTAAAAGCATGAGACAAAAGGAACGGGAAGGAAAGAGGAAACTTTGCACAATCTGGAAGAGAGTGAAAGAAGAAAAGAGTGGTAAAGGAACTAAAGAAAAAAAAATGACAATAGGTGGGGGGGGGGAGAAGAAAAAAAATCCAAATCAAGAGGGAAAAGAGAGAGAGAAATTGGGTGGCCTGAGCGCAGGCCAATGGCCTGAGCGCAGGCCAATGGCCTGAGCGCAGGCCAATGGCCTGAGCGCAGGCCAATGGCCTGAGCGCAGGCCAATGGCCTGAGCGCAGGCCAATGGCCTGAGCGCAGGCCAATGGCCTGAGCGCAGGCCAATGGCCTGAGCGCAGGCCAATGGCCTGAGCGCAGGCCAATGGCCTGAGCGCAGGCCAATGGCCTGAGCGCAGGCCAATGGCCTGAGCGCAGGCCAATGAGCGCAGGCCAATGGCCTGAGCGCAGGCCAATGGCCTGAGCGCAGGCCAATGGCCTGAGCGCAGGCCAATGGCCTGAGCGCAGGCCAATGGCCTGAGCGCAGGCCAATGGCCTGAGCGCAGGCCAATGGCCTGAGCGCAGGCCAATGGCCTGAGCGCAGGCCAATGGCCTGAGCGCAGGCCAATGGCCTGAGCGCAGGCCAATGGCCTGAGCGCAGGCCAATGGCCTGAGCGCAGGCCAATGGCCTGAGCGCAGGCCAATGGCCTGAGCGCAGGCCAATGGCCTGAGCGCAGGCCAATGGCCTGAGCGCAGGCCAATGGCCTGAGCGCAGGCCAATGGCCTGAGCGCAGGCCAATGGCCTGAGCGCAGGCCGGGCCTGCTGGTTTTATACCTGCTGCTGGGATTGAGAAAGCTGCCTCTGATTGGTTGACAAGGCGGCTGGGATTGACAAAGCTGCCTCTGGTTGGTTAACAAGGCATTCTTTGATTGACAAGGCATCTGTCCCTCCCCTCACCTCATAGCTCACCAATTAACCCATTAACTAACGTCTAGGCAAACCAATCAACCCACTTGAAGGATTACTGTTAATTTTTTTCCCTTAGGGTGTCCCTATGTTCAATGGAGAAATGTTGGGGGGCATGGAGTTCTCCGACTCCCGAGCCGTCTGAAGGCAATCCTGTACAGTGAAGGGTTTTGTTTAAAACGTCTAGTGTTTTGTTATGTTTCCATACATGTTGGATGCCGCCCAGCGTGGCTGGGGCAACGCAGTCCGTTGCGTGGGGTATAAAGAATAAAATTATCATTATGGAATGGGGCGACCCACTGTGTGTGTGTGTGTTTGTGCTTAATACACTTGGAGGGAAGAGCTGGCTGGAACGCTAAACAAAAGCAGCAGAACGCACTGCAACATTTGGTTGCAGGGCCCATTTGTGACATACCACAGATGAAGTCCCTACTTTGAAGCATTTACCATATAGAAATCCCCCCCCCCCCTCCTTTTGAACTGACAAGTGTAAAAGCATGAGACAAAAGGAACGGGAAGGAAAGAGGAAACTTTGCACAATCTGGAAGAGAGTGAAAGAAGAAAAGAGTGGTAAAGGAACTAAAGAAAAAAAAATGACAATAGGTGGGGGGGGGGGAGAAGAAAAAAAATCCAAATCAAGAGGGAAAAGAGAGAGAGAAATTGGGTGGCCTGAGCGCAGGCCAATGGCCTGAGCGCAGGCCAATGGCCTGAGCGCAGGCCAATGGCCTGAGCGCAGGCCAATGGCCTGAGCGCAGGCCAATGGCCTGAGCGCAGGCCAATGGCCTGAGCGCAGGCCAATGGCCTGAGCGCAGGCCAATGGCCTGAGCGCAGGCCAATGGCCTGAGCGCAGGCCAATGGCCTGAGCGCAGGCCAATGGCCTGAGCGCAGGCCAATGGCCTGAGCGCAGGCCAATGGCCTGAGCGCAGGCCAATGGCCTGAGCGCAGGCCAATGGCCTGAGCGCAGGCCAATGGCCTGAGCGCAGGCCAATGGCCTGAGCGCAGGCCAATGGCCTGAGCGCAGGCCAATGGCCTGAGCGCAGGCCAATGGCCTGAGCGCAGGCCGGGCCTGCTGGTTTTATACCTGCTGCTGGGATTGAGAAAGCTGCCTCTGATTGGTTGACAAGGCTGCTGGGATTGACAAAGCTGCCTCTGGTTGGTTAACAAGGCATTCTTTGATTGACAAGGCATCTGTCCCTCCCCTCACCTCATAGCTCACCAATTAACCCATTAACTAACGTCTAGGCAAACCAATCAACCCACTTGAAGGATTACTGTTAATTTTTTTCCCTTAGGGTGTCCCTATGTTCAATGGAGAAATGTTGGGGGGCATGGAGTTCTCCGACTCCCGAGCCGTCTGAAGGCAATCCTGTACAGTGAAGGGTTTTGTTTAAAACGTCTAGTGTTTTGTTATGTTTCCATACATGTTGGATGCCGCCCAGCGTGGCTGGGGCAACGCAGTCCGTTGCGTGGGGTATAAAGAATAAAATTATCATTATGGAATGGGGCGACCCACTGTGTGTGTGTGTGTTTGTGCTTAATACACTTGGAGGGAAGAGCTGGCTGGAACGCTAAACAAAAGCAGCAGAACGCACTGCAACATTTGGTTGCAGGGCCCATTTGTGACATACCACAGATGAAGTCCCTACTTTGAAGCATTTACCATATAGAAATCCCCCCCCCCTCCTTTTGAACTGACAAGTGTAAAAGCATGAGACAAAAGGAACGGGAAGGAAAGAGGAAACTTTGCACAATCTGGAAGAGAGTGAAAGAAGAAAAGAGTGGTAAAGGAACTAAAGAAAAAAAAATGACAATAGGTGGGGGGGGGGGAGAAGAAAAAAAATCCAAATCAAGAGGGAAAAGAGAGAGAGAAATTGGGTGGCCTGAGCGCAGGCCAATGGCCTGCTGGTTTTATACCTGCTGCTGGGATTGAGAAAGCTGCCTCTGATTGGTTGACAAGGCTGCTGGGATTGACAAAGCTGCCTCTGGTTGGTTAACAAGGCATTCTTTGATTGACAAGGCATCTGTCCCTCCCCTCACCTCATAGCTCACCAATTAACCCATTAACTAACGTCTAGGCAAACCAATCAACCCACTTGAAGGATTACTGTTAATTTTTTTCCCTTAGGGTGTCCCTATGTTCAATGGAGAAATGTTGGGGGGCATGGAGTTCTCCGACTCCCGAGCCGTCTGAAGGCAATCCTGTACAGTGAAGGGTTTTGTTTAAAACGTCTAGTGTTTTGTTATGTTTCCATACATGTTGGATGCCGCCCAGCGTGGCTGGGGCAACGCAGTCCGTTGCGTGGGGTATAAAGAATAAAATTATCATTATGGAATGGGGCGACCCACTGTGTGTGTGTGTGTTTGTGCTTAATACACTTGGAGGGAAGAGCTGGCTGGAACGCTAAACAAAAGCAGCAGAACGCACTGCAACATTTGGTTGCAGGGCCCATTTGTGACATACCACAGATGAAGTCCCTACTTTGAAGCATTTACCATATAGAAATCCCCCCCCCCTCCTTTTGAACTGACAAGTGTAAAAGCATGAGACAAAAGGAACGGGAAGGAAAGAGGAAACTTTGCACAATCTGGAAGAGAGTGAAAGAAGAAAAGAGTGGTAAAGGAACTAAAGAAAAAAAAATGACAATAGGTGGGGGGGGGGAGAAGAAAAAAAATCCAAATCAAGAGGGAAAAGAGAGAGAGAAATTGGGTGGCCTGAGCGCAGGCCAATGGCCTGCTGGTTTTATACCTGCTGCTGGGATTGAGAAAGCTGCCTCTGATTGGTTGACAAGGCTGCTGGGATTGACAAAGCTGCCTCTGGTTGGTTAACAAGGCATTCTTTGATTGACAAGGCATCTGTCCCTCCCCTCACCTCATAGCTCACCAATTAACCCATTAACTAACGTCTAGGCAAACCAATCAACCCACTTGAAGGATTACTGTTAATTTTTTTCCCTTAGGGTGTCCCTATGTTCAATGGAGAAATGTTGGGGGGCATGGAGTTCTCCGACTCCCGAGCCGTCTGAAGGCAATCCTGTACAGTGAAGGGTTTTGTTTAAAACGTCTAGTGTTTTATTATGTTTCCATACATGTTGGATGCCGCCCAGCCTGGCT
Organism: Podarcis liolepis; assembly: GCF_965112155.1. Lineage (NCBI taxonomy): Eukaryota > Metazoa > Chordata > Lepidosauria > Squamata > Lacertidae > Podarcis > Podarcis liolepis. The sequence continues at coordinate 28,138 of NW_028148697.1, read as the reverse complement.
GGGGCAACGCAGTCCGTTGCGTGGGGTATAAAGAATAAAATTATCATTATGGAATGGGGCGACACACTGTGTGTGTGTGTGTTTGTGCTTAATACACTTGGAGGGAAGAGCTGGCTGGAACGCTAAACAAAAGCAGCAGAACGCACTGCAACATTTGGTTTCAGGGCCCATTTGTGACATACCACAGATGAAGTCCCTACTTTGAAGCATTTACCATATAGAAATCCCCCCCCCTCCTTTTGAACTGACAAGTGTAAAAGCATGAGACAAAAGGAACGTGAAGGAAAGAGGAAACTTTGCACAATCTGGAAGAGAGTGAAAGAAGAAAAGAGTGGTAAAGGAACTAAAGAAAAAAAAATGACAATAGGTGGGGGGGGGGGGAGAAGAAAAAAAATCCAAATCAAGAGGGAAAAGAGAGAGAGAAATTGGGTGGCCTGAGCGCAGGCCAATGGCCTGCTGGTTTTATACCTGCTGCTGGGATTGAGAAAGCTGCCTCTGATTGGTTGACAAGGCTGCTGGGATTGACAAAGCTGCCTCTGGTTGGTTAACAAGGCATTCTTTGATTGACAAGGCATCTGTCCCTCCCCTCACCTCATAGCTCACCAATTAACCCATTAACTAACGTCTAGGCAAACCAATCAACCCACTTGAAGGATTACTGTTAATTTTTTTCCCTTAGGGTGTCCCTATGTTCAATGGAGAAATGTTGGGGGGCATGGAGTTCTCCGACTCCCGAGCCGTCTGAAGGCAATCCTGTACAGTGAAGGGTTTTGTTTAAAACGTCTAGTGTTTGGTTATGTTTCCATACATGTTGGATGCCGCCCAGCGTGGCTGGGGCAACGCAGTCCGTTGCGTGGGGTATAAAGAATAAAATTATCATTATGGAATGGGGCGACCCACTGTGTGTGTGTGTGTTTGTGCTTAATACACTTGGAGGGAAGAGCTGGCTGGAACGCTAAACAAAAGCAGCAGAACGCACTGCAACATTTGGTTGCAGGGCCCATTTGTGACATACCACAGATGAAGTCCCTACTTTGAAGCATTTACCATATAGAAATCCCCCCCCCCTCCTTTTGAACTGACAAGTGTAAAAGCATGAGACAAAAGGAACGGGAAGGAAAGAGGAAACTTTGCACAATCTGGAAGAGAGTGAAAGAAGAAAAGAGTGGTAAAGGAACTAAAGAAAAAAAAATGACAATAGGTGGGGGGGGGGAGAAGAAAAAAAATCCAAATCAAGAGGGAAAAGAGAGAGAGAAATTGGGTGGCCTGAGCGCAGGCCAATGGCCTGAGCGCAGGCCAATGGCCTGAGCGCAGGCCAATGGCCTGAGCGCAGGCCAATGGCCTGAGCGCAGGCCAATGGCCTGAGCGCAGGCCAATGGCCTGAGCGCAGGCCAATGGCCTGAGCGCAGGCCAATGGCCTGAGCGCAGGCCAATGGCCTGAGCGCAGGCCAATGGCCTGAGCGCAGGCCAATGGCCTGAGCGCAGGCCAATGGCCTGAGCGCAGGCCAATGGCCTGAGCGCAGGCCAATGGCCTGAGCGCAGGCCAATGGCCTGAGCGCAGGCCAATGGCCTGAGCGCAGGCCAATGGCCTGAGCGCAGGCCAATGGCCTGAGCGCAGGCCAATGGCCTGAGCGCAGGCCAATGGCCTGAGCGCAGGCCAATGGCCTGAGCGCAGGCCAATGGCCTGAGCGCAGGCCAATGGCCTGAGCGCAGGCCAATGGCCTGAGCGCAGGCCAATGGCCTGAGCGCAGGCCGGGCCTGCTGGTTTTATACCTGCTGCTGGGATTGAGAAAGCTGCCTCTGATTGGTTGACAAGGCTGCTGGGATTGACAAAGCTGCCTCTGGTTGGTTAACAAGGCATTCTTTGATTGACAAGGCATCTGTCCCTCCCCTCACCTCATAGCTCACCAATTAACCCATTAACTAACGTCTAGGCAAACCAATCAACCCACTTGAAGGATTACTGTTAATTTTTTTCCCTTAGGGTGTCCCTATGTTCAATGGAGAAATGTTGGGGGGCATGGAGTTCTCCGACTCCCGAGCCGTCTGAAGGCAATCCTGTACAGTGAAGGGTTTTGTTTAAAACGTCTAGTGTTTGGTTATGTTTCCATACATGTTGGATGCCGCCCAGCGTGGCTGGGGCAACGCAGTCCGTTGCGTGGGGTATAAAGAATAAAATTATCATTATGGAATGGGGCGACCCACTGTGTGTGTGTGTGTTTGTGCTTAATACACTTGGAGGGAAGAGCTGGCTGGAACGCTAAACAAAAGCAGCAGAACGCACTGCAACATTTGGTTGCAGGGCCCATTTGTGACATACCACAGATGAAGTCCCTACTTTGAAGCATTTACCATATAGAAATCCCCCCCCCCTCCTTTTGAACTGACAAGTGTAAAAGCATGAGACAAAAGGAACGGGAAGGAAAGAGGAAACTTTGCACAATCTGGAAGAGAGTGAAAGAAGAAAAGAGTGGTAAAGGAACTAAAGAAAAAAAAATGACAATAGGTGGGGGGGGGGGAGAAGAAAAAAAATCCAAATCAAGAGGGAAAAGAGAGAGAGAAATTGGGTGGCCTGAGCGCAGGCCAATGGCCTGAGCGCAGGCCAATGGCCTGAGCGCAGGCCAATGGCCTGAGCGCAGGCCAATGGCCTGAGCGCAGGCCAATGGCCTGAGCACAGGCCGGGCCTGCTGGTTTTATACCTGCTGCTGGGATTGAGAAAGCTGCCTCTGATTGGTTGACAAGGCTGCTGGGATTGACAAAGCTGCCTCTGGTTGGTTAACAAGGCATTCTTTGATTGACAAGGCATCTGTCCCTCCCCTCACCTCATAGCTCACCAATTAACCCATTAACTAACGTCTAGGCAAACCAATCAACCCACTTGAAGGATTACTGTTAATTTTTTTCCCTTAGGGTGTCCCTATGTTCAATGGAGAAATGTTGGGGGGCATGGAGTTCTCCGACTCCCGAGCCGTCTGAAGGCAATCCTGTACAGTGAAGGGTTTTGTTTAAAACGTCTAGTGTTTTGTTATGTTTCCATACATGTTGGATGCCGCCCAGCGTGGCTGGGGCAACGCAGTCCGTTGCGTGGGGTATAAAGAATAAAATTATCATTATGGAATGGGGCGACCCACTGTGTGTGTGTGTGTTTGTGCTTAATACACTTGGAGGGAAGAGCTGGCTGGAACGCTAAACAAAAGCAGCAGAACGCACTGCAACATTTGGTTGCAGGGCCCATTTGTGACATACCACAGATGAAGTCCCTACTTTGAAGCATTTACCATAAAGAAATCCCCCCCCCCTCCTTTTGAACTGACAAGTGTAAAAGCATGAGACAAAAGGAACGGGAAGGAAAGAGGAAACTTTGCACAATCTGGAAGAGAGTGAAAGAAGAAAAGAGTGGTAAAGGAACTAAAGAAAAAAAAATGACAATAGGTGTGGGGGGGGGGAGAAGAAAAAAAATCCAAATCAAGAGGGAAAAGAGAGAGAGAAATTGGGTGGCCTGAGCGCAGGCCAATGGCCTGCTGGTTTTATACCTGCTGCTGGGATTGAGAAAGCTGCCTCTGATTGGTTGACAAGGCTGCTGGGATTGACAAAGCTGCCTCTGGTTGGTTAACAAGGCATTCTTTGATTGACAAGGCATCTGTCCCTCCCCTCACCTCATAGCTCACCAATTAACCCATTAACTAACGTCTAGGCAAACCAATCAACCCACTTGAAGGATTACTGTTAATTTTTTTCCCTTAGGGTGTCCCTATGTTCAATGGAGAAATGTTGGGGGGCATGGAGTTCTCCGACTCCCGAGCCGTCTGAAGGCAATCCTGTACAGTGAAGGGTTTTGTTTAAAACGTCTAGTGTTTTGTTATGTTTCCATACATGTTGGATGCCGCCCAGCGTGGCTGGGGCAACGCAGTCCGTTGCGTGGGGTATAAAGAATAAAATTATCATTATGGAATGGGGCGACCCACTGTGTGTGTGTGTGTTTGTGCTTAATACACTTGGAGGGAAGAGCTGGCTGGAACGCTAAACAAAAGCAGCAGAACGCACTGCAACATTTGGTTGCAGGGCCCATTTGTGACATACCACAGATGAAGTCCCTACTTTGAAGCATTTACCATATAGAAATCCCCCCCCCCTCCTTTTGAACTGACAAGTGTAAAAGCATGAGACAAAAGGAACGGGAAGGAAAGAGGAAACTTTGCACAATCTGGAAGAGAGTGAAAGAAGAAAAGAGTGGTAAAGGAACTAAAGAAAAAAAAATGACAATAGGTGGGGGGGGGGGAGAAGAAAAAAAATCCAAATCAAGAGGGAAAAGAGAGAGAGAAATTGGGTGGCCTGAGCGCAGGCCAATGGCCTGAGCGCAGGCCAATGGCCTGCTGGTTTTATACCTGCTGCTGGGATTGAGAAAGCTGCCTCTGATTGGTTGACAAGGCTGCTGGGATTGACAAAGCTGCCTCTGGTTGGTTAACAAGGCATTCTTTGATTGACAAGGCATCTGTCCCTCCCCTCACCTCATAGCTCACCAATTAACCCATTAACTAACGTCTAGGCAAACCAATCAACCCACTTGAAGGATTACTGTTAATTTTTTTCCCTTAGGGTGTCCCTATGTTCAATGGAGAAATGTTGGGGGGCATGGAGTTCTCCGACTCCCGAGCCGTCTGAAGGCAATCCTGTACAGTGAAGGGTTTTGTTTAAAACGTCTAGTGTTTGGTTATGTTTCCATACATGTTGGATGCCGCCCAGCGTGGCTGGGGCAACGCAGTCCGTTGCGTGGGGTATAAAGAATAAAATTATCATTATGGAATGGGGCGACCCACTGTGTGTGTGTGTGTTTGTGCTTAATACACTTGGAGGGAAGAGCTGGCTGGAACGCTAAACAAAAGCAGCAGAACGCACTGCAACATTTGGTTGCAGGGCCCATTTGTGACATACCACAGATGAAGTCCCTACTTTGAAGCATTTACCATATAGAAATCCCCCCCCCCTCCTTTTGAACTGACAAGTGTAAAAGCATGAGACAAAAGGAACGGGAAGGAAAGAGGAAACTTTGCACAATCTGGAAGAGAGTATAAGAAGAAAAGAGTGGTAAAGGAACTAAAGAAAAAAAAATGACAATAGGTGGGGGGGGGGGAGAAGAAAAAAAATCCAAATCAAGAGGGAAAAGAGAGAGAGAAATTGGGTGGCCTGAGCGCAGGCCAATGGCCTGAGCGCAGGCCAATGGCCTGCTGGTTTTATACCTGCTGCTGGGATTGAGAAAGCTGCCTCTGATTGGTTGACAAGGCTGCTGGGATTGACAAAGCTGCCTCTGGTTGGTTAACAAGGCATTCTTTGATTGACAAGGCATCTGTCCCTCCCCTCACCTCATAGCTCACCAATTAACCCATTAACTAACGTCTAGGCAAACCAATCAACCCACTTGAAGGATTACTGTTAATTTTTTTCCCTTAGGGTGTCCCTATGTTCAATGGAGAAATGTTGGGGGGCATGGAGTTCTCCGACTCCCGAGCCGTCTGAAGGCAATCCTGTACAGTGAAGGGTTTTGTTTAAAACGTCTAGTGTTTTGTTATGTTTCCATACATGTTGGATGCCGCCCAGCGTGGCTGGGGCAACGCAGTCCGTTGCGTGGGGTATAAAGAATAAAATTATCATTATGGAATGGGGCGACCCACTGTGTGTGTGTGTGTTTGTGCTTAATACACTTGGAGGGAAGAGCTGGCTGGAACGCTAAACAAAAGCAGCAGAACGCACTGCAACATTTGGTTGCAGGGCCCATTTGTGACATACCACAGATGAAGTCCCTACTTTGAAGCATTTACCATATAGAAATCCCCCCCCCTCCTTTTGAACTGACAAGTGTAAAAGCATGAGACAAAAGGAACGGGAAGGAAAGAGGAAACTTTGCACAATCTGGAAGAGAGTGAAAGAAGAAAAGAGTGGTAAAGGAACTAAAGAAAAAAAAATGAAAATAGGTGGGGGGGGGGGAGAAGAAAAAAAATCCAAATCAAGAGGGAAAAGAGAGAGAGAAATTGGGTGGCCTGAGCGCAGGCCAATGGCCTGAGCGCAGGCCAATGGCCTGCTGGTTTTATACCTGCTGCTGGGATTGAGAAAGCTGCCTCTGATTGGTTGACAAGGCTGCTGGGATTGACAAAGCTGCCTCTGGTTGGTTAACAAGGCATTCTTTGATTGACAAGGCATCTGTCCCTCCCCTCACCTCATAGCTCACCAATTAACCCATTAACTAACGTCTAGGCAAACCAATCAACCCACTTGAAGGATTACTGTTAATTTTTTTCCCTTAGGGTGTCCCTATGTTCAATGGAGAAATGTTGGGGGGCATGGAGTTCTCCGACTCCCGAGCCGTCTGAAGGCAATCCTGTACAGTGAAGGGTTTTGTTTAAAACGTCTAGTGTTTTGTTATGTTTCCATACATGTTGGATGCCGCCCAGCGTGGCTGGGGCAACGCAGTCCGTTGCGTGGGGTATAAAGAATAAAATTATCATTATGGAATGGGGCGACCCACTGTGTGTGTGTGTGTTTGTGCTTAATACACTTGGAGGGAAGAGCTGGCTGGAACGCTAAACAAAAGCAGCAGAACGCACTGCAACATTTGGTTGCAGGGCCCATTTGTGACATACCACAGATGAAGTCCCTACTTTGAAGCATTTACCATATAGAAATCCCCCCCCCCTCCTTTTGAACTGACAAGTGTAAAAGCATGAGACAAAAGGAACGGGAAGGAAAGAGGAAACTTTGCACAATCTGGAAGAGAGTGAAAGAAGAAAAGAGTGGTAAAGGAACTAAAGAAAAAAAAATGACAATAGGTGGGGGGGGGGGAGAAGAAAAAAAATCCAAATCAAGAGGGAAAAGAGAGAGAGAAATTGGGTGGCCTGAGCGCAGGCCAATGGCCTGCTGGTTTTATACCTGCTGCTGGGATTGAGAAAGCTGCCTCTGATTGGTTGACAAGGCTGCTGGGATTGACAAAGCTGCCTCTGGTTGGTTAACAAGGCATTCTTTGATTGACAAGGCATCTGTCCCTCCCCTCACCTCATAGCTCACCAATTAACCCATTAACTAACGTCTAGGCAAACCAATCAACCCACTTGAAGGATTACTGTTAATTTTTTTCCCTTAGGGTGTCCCTATGTTCAATGGAGAAATGTTGGGGGGCATGGAGTTCTCCGACTCCCGAGCCGTCTGAAGGCAATCCTGTACAGTGAAGGGTTTTGTTTAAAACGTCTAGTGTTTTGTTATGTTTCCATACATGTTGGATGCCGCCCAGCGTGGCTGGGGCAACGCAGTCCGTTGCGTGGGGTATAAAGAATAAAATTATCATTATGGAATGGGGCGACCCACTGTGTGTGTGTGTGTTTGTGCTTAATACACTTGGAGGGAAGAGCTGGCTGGAACGCTAAACAAAAGCAGCAGAACGCACTGCAACATTTGGTTGCAGGGCCCATTTGTGACATACCACAGATGAAGTCCCTACTTTGAAGCATTTACCATATAGAAATCCCCCCCCCCTCCTTTTGAACTGACAAGTGTAAAAGCATGAGACAAAAGGAACGGGAAGGAAAGAGGAAACTTTGCACAATCTGGAAGAGAGTGAAAGAAGAAAAGAGTGGTAAAGGAACTAAAGAAAAAAAAATGACAATAGGTGGGGGGGGGGGAGAAGAAAAAAAATCCAAATCAAGAGGGAAAAGAGAGAGAGAAATTGGGTGGCCTGAGCGCAGGCCAATGGCCTGAGCGCAGGCCAATGGCCTGAGCGCAGGCCAATGGCCTGAGCGCAGGCCAATGGCCTGAGCGCAGGCCAATGGCCTGAGCGCAGGCCAATGGCCTGAGCGCAGGCCAATGGCCTGAGCGCAGGCCAATGGCCTGAGCGCAGGCCAATGGCCTGAGCGCAGGCCAATGGCCTGAGCGCAGGCCAATGGCCTGAGCGCAGGCCAATGGCCTGAGCGCAGGCCAATGGCCTGAGCGCAGGCCAATGGCCTGAGCGCAGGCCAATGGCCTGAGCGCAGGCCAATGGCCTGAGCGCAGGCCAATGGCCTGAGCGCAGGCCAATGGCCTGAGCGCAGGCCAATGGCCTGAGCGCAGGCCAATGGCCTGAGCGCAGGCCGGGCCTGCTGGTTTTATACCTGCTGCTGGGATTGAGAAAGCTGCCTCTGATTGGTTGACAAGGCTGCTGGGATTGACAAAGCTGCCTCTGGTTGGTTAACAAGGCATTCTTTGATTGACAAGGCATCTGTCCCTCCCCTCACCTCATAGCTCACCAATTAACCCATTAACTAACGTCTAGGCAAACCAATCAACCCACTTGAAGGATTACTGTTAATTTTTTTCCCTTAGGGTGTCCCTATGTTCAATGGAGAAATGTTGGGGGGCATGGAGTTCTCCGACTCCCGAGCCGTCTGAAGGCAATCCTGTACAGTGAAGGGTTTTGTTTAAAACGTCTAGTGTTTGGTTATGTTTCCATACATGTTGGATGCCGCCCAGCGTGGCTGGGGCAACGCAGTCCGTTGCGTGGGGTATAAAGAATAAAATTATCATTATGGAATGGGGCGACCCACTGTGTGTGTGTGTGTTTGTGCTTAATACACTTGGAGGGAAGAGCTGGCTGGAACGCTAAACAAAAGCAGCAGAACGCACTGCAACATTTGGTTGCAGGGCCCATTTGTGACATACCACAGATGAAGTCCCTACTTTGAAGCATTTACCATATAGAAATCCCCCCCCCCTCCTTTTGAACTGACAAGTGTAAAAGCATGAGACAAAAGGAACGGGAAGGAAAGAGGAAACTTTGCACAATCTGGAAGAGAGTATAAGAAGAAAAGAGTGGTAAAGGAACTAAAGAAAAAAAAATGACAATAGGTGGGGGGGGGGGAGAAGAAAAAAAATCCAAATCAAGAGGGAAAAGAGAGAGAGAAATTGGGTGGCCTGAGCGCAGGCCAATGGCCTGAGCGCAGGCCAATGGCCTGCTGGTTTTATACCTGCTGCTGGGATTGAGAAAGCTGCCTCTGATTGGTTGACAAGGCTGCTGGGATTGACAAAGCTGCCTCTGGTTGGTTAACAAGGCATTCTTTGATTGACAAGGCATCTGTCCCTCCCCTCACCTCATAGCTCACCAATTAACCCATTAACTAACGTCTAGGCAAACCAATCAACCCACTTGAAGGATTACTGTTAATTTTTTTCCCTTAGGGTGTCCCTATGTTCAATGGAGAAATGTTGGGGGGCATGGAGTTCTCCGACTCCCGAGCCGTCTGAAGGCAATCCTGTACAGTGAAGGGTTTTGTTTAAAACGTCTAGTGTTTTGTTATGTTTCCATACATGTTGGATGCCGCCCAGCGTGGCTGGGGCAACGCAGTCCGTTGCGTGGGGTATAAAGAATAAAATTATCATTATGGAATGGGGCGACCCACTGTGTGTGTGTGTGTTTGTGCTTAATACACTTGGAGGGAAGAGCTGGCTGGAACGCTAAACAAAAGCAGCAGAACGCACTGCAACATTTGGTTGCAGGGCCCATTTGTGACATACCACAGATGAAGTCCCTACTTTGAAGCATTTACCATATAGAAATCCCCCCCCCTCCTTTTGAACTGACAAGTGTAAAAGCATGAGACAAAAGGAACGGGAAGGAAAGAGGAAACTTTGCACAATCTGGAAGAGAGTGAAAGAAGAAAAGAGTGGTAAAGGAACTAAAGAAAAAAAAATGACAATAGGTGGGGGGGGGGGAGAAGAAAAAAAATCCAAATCAAGAGGGAAAAGAGAGAGAGAAATTGGGTGGCCTGAGCGCAGGCCAATGGCCTGAGCGCAGGCCAATGGCCTGCTGGTTTTATACCTGCTGCTGGGATTGAGAAAGCTGCCTCTGATTGGTTGACAAGGCTGCTGGGATTGACAAAGCTGCCTCTGGTTGGTTAACAAGGCATTCTTTGATTGACAAGGCATCTGTCCCTCCCCTCACCTCATAGCTCACCAATTAACCCATTAACTAACGTCTAGGCAAACCAATCAACCCACTTGAAGGATTACTGTTAATTTTTTTCCCTTAGGGTGTCCCTATGTTCAATGGAGAAATGTTGGGGGGCATGGAGTTCTCCGACTCCCGAGCCGTCTGAAGGCAATCCTGTACAGTGAAGGGTTTTGTTTAAAACGTCTAGTGTTTTGTTATGTTTCCATACATGTTGGATGCCGCCCAGCGTGGCTGGGGCAACGCAGTCCGTTGCGTGGGGTATAAAGAATAAAATTATCATTATGGAATGGGGCGACCCACTGTGTGTGTGTGTGTTTGTGCTTAATACACTTGGAGGGAAGAGCTGGCTGGAACGCTAAACAAAAGCAGCAGAACGCACTGCAACATTTGGTTGCAGGGCCCATTTGTGACATACCACAGATGAAGTCCCTACTTTGAAGCATTTACCATATAGAAATCCCCCCCCCTCCTTTTGAACTGACAAGTGTAAAAGCATGAGACAAAAGGAACGGGAAGGAAAGAGGAAACTTTGCACAATCTGGAAGAGAGTGAAAGAAGAAAAGAGTGGTAAAGGAACTAAAGAAAAAAAAATGACAATAGGTGGGGGGGGGGGAGAAGAAAAAAAATCCAAATCAAGAGGGAAAAGAGAGAGAGAAATTGGGTGGCCTGAGCGCAGGCCAATGGCCTGCTGGTTTTATACCTGCTGCTGGGATTGAGAAAGCTGCCTCTGATTGGTTGACAAGGCTGCTGGGATTGACAAAGCTGCCTCTGGTTGGTTAACAAGGCATTCTTTGATTGACAAGGCATCTGTCCCTCCCCTCACCTCATAGCTCACCAATTAACCCATTAACTAACGTCTAGGCAAACCAATCAACCCACTTGAAGGATTACTGTTAATTTTTTTCCCTTAGGGTGTCCCTATGTTCAATGGAGAAATGTTGGGGGGCATGGAGTTCTCCGACTCCCGAGCCGTCTGAAGGCAATCCTGTACAGTGAAGGGTTTTGTTTAAAACGTCTAGTGTTTTGTTATGTTTCCATACATGTTGGATGCCGCCCAGCGTGGCTGGGGCAACGCAGTCCGTTGCGTGGGGTATAAAGAATAAAATTATCATTATGGAATGGGGCGACCCACTGTGTGTGTGTGTGTTTGTGCTTAATACACTTGGAGGGAAGAGCTGGCTGGAACGCTAAACAAAAGCAGCAGAACGCACTGCAACATTTGGTTGCAGGGCCCATTTGTGACATACCACAGATGAAGTCCCTACTTTGAAGCATTTACCATATAGAAATCCCCCCCCCCTCCTTTTGAACTGACAAGTGTAAAAGCATGAGACAAAAGGAACGGGAAGGAAAGAGGAAACTTTGCACAATCTGGAAGAGAGTGAAAGAAGAAAAGAGTGGTAAAGGAACTAAAGAAAAAAAAATGACAATAGGTGGGGGGGGGGAGAAGAAAAAAAATCCAAATCAAGAGGGAAAAGAGAGAGAGAAATTGGGTGGCCTGAGCGCAGGCCAATGGCCTGAGCGCAGGCCAATGGCCTGAGCGCAGGCCAATGGCCTGCTGGTTTTATACCTGCTGCTGGGATTGAGAAAGCTGCCTCTGATTGGTTGACAAGGCTGCTGGGATTGACAAAGCTGCCTCTGGTTGGTTAACAAGGCATTCTTTGATTGACAAGGCATCTGTCCCTCCCCTCACCTCATAGCTCACCAATTAACCCATTAACTAACGTCTAGGCAAACCAATCAACCCACTTGAAGGATTACTGTTAATTTTTTTCCCTTAGGGTGTCCCTATGTTCAATGGAGAAATGTTGGGGGGCATGGAGTTCTCCGACTCCCGAGCCGTCTGAAGGCAATCCTGTACAGTGAAGGGTTTTGTTTAAAACGTCTAGTGTTTTGTTATGTTTCCATACATGTTGGATGCCGCCCAGCGTGGCTGGGGCAACGCAGTCCGTTGCGTGGGGTATAAAGAATAAAATTATCATTATGGAATGGGGCGACCCACTGTGTGTGTGTGTGTTTGTGCTTAATACACTTGGAGGGAAGAGCTGGCTGGAACGCTAAACAAAAGCAGCAGAACGCACTGCAACATTTGGTTGCAGGGCCCATTTGTGACATACCACAGATGAAGTCCCTACTTTGAAGCATTTACCATATAGAAATCCCCCCCCCCCTCCTTTTGAACTGACAAGTGTAAAAGCATGAGACAAAAGGAACGGGAAGGAAAGAGGAAACTTTGCACAATCTGGAAGAGAGTGAAAGAAGAAAAGAGTGGTAAAGGAACTAAAGAAAAAAAAATGACAATAGGTGGGGGGGGGGGAGAAGAAAAAAAATCCAAATCAAGAGGGAAAAGAGAGAGAGAAATTGGGTGGCCTGAGCGCAGGCCAATGGCCTGAGCGCAGGCCAATGGCCTGAGCGCAGGCCAATGGCCTGAGCGCAGGCCAATGGCCTGAGCGCAGGCCAATGGCCTGAGCGCAGGCCAATGGCCTGAGCGCAGGCCAATGGCCTGAGCGCAGGCCAATGGCCTGAGCGCAGGCCAATGGCCTGAGCGCAGGCCAATGGCCTGAGCGCAGGCCAATGGCCTGAGCGCAGGCCAATGGCCTGAGCGCAGGCCAATGGCCTGAGCGCAGGCCAATGGCCTGAGCGCAGGCCAATGGCCTGAGCGCAGGCCAATGGCCTGAGCGCAGGCCAATGGCCTGAGCGCAGGCCAATGGCCTGAGCGCAGGCCAATGGCCTGAGCGCAGGCCAATGGCCTGAGCGCAGGCCAATGGCCTGAGCGCAGGCCGGGCCTGCTGGTTTTATACCTGCTGCTGGGATTGAGAAAGCTGCCTCTGATTGGTTGACAAGGCTGCTGGGATTGACAAAGCTGCCTCTGGTTGGTTAACAAGAGGCATTCTTTGATTGACAAGGCATCTGTCCCTCCCCTCACCTCATAGCTCACCAATTAACCCATTAACTAACGTCTAGGCAAACCAATCAACCCACTTGAAGGATTACTGTTAATTTTTTTCCCTTAGGGTGTCCCTATGTTCAATGGAGAAATGTTGGGGGGCATGGAGTTCTCCGACTCCCGAGCCGTCTGAAGGCAATCCTGTACAGTGAAGGGTTTTGTTTAAAACGTCTAGTGTTTTGTTATGTTTCCATACATGTTGGATGCCGCCCAGCGTGGCTGGGGCAACGCAGTCCGTTGCGTGGGGTATAAAGAATAAAATTATCATTATGGAATGGGGCGACCCACTGTGTGTGTGTGTGTTTGTGCTTAATACACTTGGAGGGAAGAGCTGGCTGGAACGCTAAACAAAAGCAGCAGAACGCACTGCAACATTTGGTTGCAGGGCCCATTTGTGACATACCACAGATGAAGTCCCTACTTTGAAGCATTTACCATATAGAAATCCCCCCCCCCTCCTTTTGAACTGACAAGTGTAAAAGCATGAGACAAAAGGAACGGGAAGGAAAGAGGAAACTTTGCACAATCTGGAAGAGAGTGAAAGAAGAAAAGAGTGGTAAAGGAACTAAAGAAAAAAAAATGACAATAGGTGGGGGGGGGGAGAAGAAAAAAAATCCAAATCAAGAGGGAAAAGAGAGAGAGAAATTGGGTGGCCTGAGCGCAGGCCAATGGCCTGAGCGCAGGCCAATGGCCTGAGCGCAGGCCAATGGCCTGAGCGCAGGCCAATGGCCTGAGCGCAGGCCAATGGCCTGAGCGCAGGCCAATGGCCTGAGCGCAGGCCAATGGCCTGAGCGCAGGCCAATGGCCTGAGCGCAGGCCAATGGCCTGAGCGCAGGCCAATGGCCTGAGCGCAGGCCAATGGCCTGAGCGCAGGCCAATGGCCTGAGCGCAGGCCAATGGCCTGAGCGCAGGCCAATGGCCTGAGCGCAGGCCAATGGCCTGAGCGCAGGCCAATGGCCTGAGCGCAGGCCAATGGCCTGAGCGCAGGCCAATGGCCTGAGCGCAGGCCGGGCCTGCTGGTTTTATACCTGCTGCTGGGATTGAGAAAGCTGCCTCTGATTGGTTGACAAGGCTGCTGGGATTGACAAAGCTGCCTCTGGTTGGTTAACAAGGCATTCTTTGATTGACAAGGCATCTGTCCCTCCCCTCACCTCATAGCTCACCAATTAACCCATTAACTAACGTCTAGGCAAACCAATCAACCCACTTGAAGGATTACTGTTAATTTTTTTCCCTTAGGGTGTCCCTATGTTCAATGGAGAAATGTTGGGGGGCATGGAGTTCTCCGACTCCCGAGCCGTCTGAAGGCAATCCTGTACAGTGAAGGGTTTTGTTTAAAACGTCTAGTGTTTTATTATGTTTCCATACATGTTGGATGCCGCCCAGCCTGGCTGGGGCAACGCAGTCCGTTGCGTGGGGTATAAAGAATAAAATTATCATTATGGAATGGGGCGACCCACTGTGTGTGTGTGTGTTTGTGCTTAATACACTTGGAGGGAAGAGCTGGCTGGAACGCTAAACAAAAGCAGCAGAACGCACTGCAACATTTGGTTGCAGGGCCCATTTGTGACATACCACAGATGAAGTCCCTACTTTGAAGCATTTACCATATAGAAATCCCCCCCCCCTCCTTTTGAACTGACAAGTGTAAAAGCATGAGACAAAAGGAACGGGAAGGAAAGAGGAAACTTTGCACAATCTGGAAGAGAGTGAAAGAAGAAAAGAGTGGTAAAGGAACTAAAGAAAAAAAAATGACAATAGGTGGGGGGGGGGAGAAGAAAAAAAATCCAAATCAAGAGGGAAAAGAGAGAGAGAAATTGGGTGGCCTGAGCGCAGGCCAATGGCCTGAGCGCAGGCCAATGGCCTGCTGGTTTTATACCTGCTGCTGGGATTGAGAAAGCTGCCTCTGATTGGTTGACAAGGCTGCTGGGATTGACAAAGCTGCCTCTGGTTGGTTAACAAGGCATTCTTTGATTGACAAGGCATCTGTCCCTCCCCTCACCTCATAGCTCACCAATTAACCCATTAACTAACGTCTAGGCAAACCAATCAACCCACTTGAAGGATTACTGTTAATTTTTTTCCCTTAGGGTGTCCCTATGTTCAATGGAGAAATGTTGGGGGGCATGGAGTTCTCCGACTCCCGAGCCGTCTGAAGGCAATCCTGTACAGTGAAGGGTTTTGTTTAAAACGTCTAGTGTTTTGTTATGTTTCCATACATGTTGGATGCCGCCCAGCGTGGCTGGGGCAACGCAGTCCGTTGCGTGGGGTATAAAGAATAAAATTATCATTATGGAATGGGGCGACCCACTGTGTGTGTGTGTGTTTGTGCTTAATACACTTGGAGGGAAGAGCTGGCTGGAACGCTAAACAAAAGCAGCAGAACGCACTGCAACATTTGGTTGCAGGGCCCATTTGTGACATACCACAGATGAAGTCCCTACTTTGAAGCATTTACCATATAGAAATCCCCCCCCCCTCCTTTTGAACTGACAAGTGTAAAAGCATGAGACAAAAGGAACGGGAAGGAAAGAGGAAACTTTGCACAATCTGGAAGAGAGTGAAAGAAGAAAAGAGTGGTAAAGGAACTAAAGAAAAAAAAATGACAATAGGTGGGGGGGGGGGGAGAAGAAAAAAAATCCAAATCAAGAGGGAAAAGAGAGAGAGAAATTGGGTGGCCTGAGCGCAGGCCAATGGCCTGAGCGCAGGCCAATGGCCTGAGCGCAGGCCAATGGCCTGAGCGCAGGCCAATGGCCTGAGCGCAGGCCAATGGCCTGAGCGCAG
The DNA here is from genome assembly GCF_965112155.1 of Podarcis liolepis. Taxonomy (NCBI): domain Eukaryota; kingdom Metazoa; phylum Chordata; class Lepidosauria; order Squamata; family Lacertidae; genus Podarcis; species Podarcis liolepis. The sequence continues at coordinate 12,440 of NW_028148697.1, read as the reverse complement.
GCCAATGGCCTGAGCGCAGGCCAATGGCCTGAGCGCAGGCCAATGGCCTGAGCGCAGGCCAATGGCCTGAGCGCAGGCCAATGGCCTGAGCGCAGGCCAATGGCCTGAGCGCAGGCCAATGGCCTGAGCGCAGGCCAATGGCCTGAGCGCAGGCCAATGGCCTGAGCGCAGGCCAATGGCCTGAGCGCAGGCCAATGGCCTGAGCGCAGGCCAATGGCCTGAGCGCAGGCCAATGGCCTGAGCGCAGGCCAATGGCCTGAGCGCAGGCCAATGGCCTGAGCGCAGGCCAATGGCCTGAGCGCAGGCCAATGGCCTGAGCGCAGGCCAATGGCCTGAGCGCAGGCCAATGGCCTGAGCGCAGGCCAATGGCCTGAGCGCAGGCCAATGGCCTGAGCGCAGGCCAATGGCCTGAGCGCAGGCCAATGGCCTGAGCGCAGGCCGGGCCTGCTGGTTTTATACCTGCTGCTGGGATTGAGAAAGCTGCCTCTGATTGGTTGACAAGGCTGCTGGGATTGACAAAGCTGCCTCTGGTTGGTTAACAAGGCATTCTTTGATTGACAAGGCATCTGTCCCTCCCCTCACCTCATAGCTCACCAATTAACCCATTAACTAACGTCTAGGCAAACCAATCAACCCACTTGAAGGATTACTGTTAATTTTTTTCCCTTAGGGTGTCCCTATGTTCAATGGAGAAATGTTGGGGGGCATGGAGTTCTCCGACTCCCGAGCCGTCTGAAGGCAATCCTGTACAGTGAAGGGTTTTGTTTAAAACGTCTAGTGTTTTGTTATGTTTCCATACATGTTGGATGCCGCCCAGCGTGGCTGGGGCAACGCAGTCCGTTGCGTGGGGTATAAAGAATAAAATTATCATTATGGAATGGGGCGACCCACTGTGTGTGTGTGTGTTTGTGCTTAATACACTTGGAGGGAAGAGCTGGCTGGAACGCTAAACAAAAGCAGCAGAACGCACTGCAACATTTGGTTGCAGGGCCCATTTGTGACATACCACAGATGAAGTCCCTACTTTGAAGCATTTACCATATAGAAATCCCCCCCCCCTCCTTTTGAACTGACAAGTGTAAAAGCATGAGACAAAAGGAACGGGAAGGAAAGAGGAAACTTTGCACAATCTGGAAGAGAGTGAAAGAAGAAAAGAGTGGTAAAGGAACTAAAGAAAAAAAAATGACAATAGGTGGGGGGGGGGGAGAAGAAAAAAAATCCAAATCAAGAGGGAAAAGAGAGAGAGAAATTGGGTGGCCTGAGCGCAGGCCAATGGCCTGAGCGCAGGCCAATGGCCTGAGCGCAGGCCAATGGCCTGAGCGCAGGCCAATGGCCTGAGCGCAGGCCAATGGCCTGAGCGCAGGCCAATGGCCTGAGCGCAGGCCAATGGCCTGAGCGCAGGCCAATGGCCTGAGCGCAGGCCAATGGCCTGAGCGCAGGCCAATGGCCTGAGCGCAGGCCAATGGCCTGAGCGCAGGCCAATGGCCTGAGCGCAGGCCAATGGCCTGAGCGCAGGCCAATGGCCTGAGCGCAGGCCAATGGCCTGAGCGCAGGCCAATGGCCTGAGCGCAGGCCAATGGCCTGAGCGCAGGCCAATGGCCTGAGCGCAGGCCAATGGCCTGAGCGCAGGCCAATGGCCTGAGCGCAGGCCAATGGCCTGAGCGCAGGCCAATGGCCTGAGCGCAGGCCAATGGCCTGAGCGCAGGCCAATGGCCTGAGCGCAGGCCGGGCCTGCTGGTTTTATACCTGCTGCTGGGATTGAGAAAGCTGCCTCTGATTGGTTGACAAGGCTGCTGGGATTGACAAAGCTGCCTCTGGTTGGTTAACAAGGCATTCTTTGATTGACAAGGCATCTGTCCCTCCCCTCACCTCATAGCTCACCAATTAACCCATTAACTAACGTCTAGGCAAACCAATCAACCCACTTGAAGGATTACTGTTAATTTTTTTCCCTTAGGGTGTCCCTATGTTCAATGGAGAAATGTTGGGGGGCATGGAGTTCTCCGACTCCCGAGCCGTCTGAAGGCAATCCTGTACAGTGAAGGGTTTTGTTTAAAACGTCTAGTGTTTTATTATGTTTCCATACATGTTGGATGCCGCCCAGCCTGGCTGGGGCAACGCAGTCCGTTGCGTGGGGTATAAAGAATAAAATTATCATTATGGAATGGGGCGACCCACTGTGTGTGTGTGTGTTTGTGCTTAATACACTTGGAGGGAAGAGCTGGCTGGAACGCTAAACAAAAGCAGCAGAACGCACTGCAACATTTGGTTGCAGGGCCCATTTGTGACATACCACAGATGAAGTCCCTACTTTGAAGCATTTACCATATAGAAATCCCCCCCCCCTCCTTTTGAACTGACAAGTGTAAAAGCATGAGACAAAAGGAACGGGAAGGAAAGAGGAAACTTTGCACAATCTGGAAGAGAGTGAAAGAAGAAAAGAGTGGTAAAGGAACTAAAGAAAAAAAAATGACAATAGGTGGGGGGGGGAGAAGAAAAAAAATCCAAATCAAGAGGGAAAAGAGAGAGAGAAATTGGGTGGCCTGAGCGCAGGCCAATGGCCTGAGCGCAGGCCAATGGCCTGCTGGTTTTATACCTGCTGCTGGGATTGAGAAAGCTGCCTCTGATTGGTTGACAAGGCTGCTGGGATTGACAAAGCTGCCTCTGGTTGGTTAACAAGGCATTCTTTGATTGACAAGGCATCTGTCCCTCCCCTCACCTCATAGCTCACCAATTAACCCATTAACTAACGTCTAGGCAAACCAATCAACCCACTTGAAGGATTACTGTTAATTTTTTTCCCTTAGGGTGTCCCTATGTTCAATGGAGAAATGTTGGGGGGCATGGAGTTCTCCGACTCCCGAGCCGTCTGAAGGCAATCCTGTACAGTGAAGGGTTTTGTTTAAAACGTCTAGTGTTTTGTTATGTTTCCATACATGTTGGATGCCGCCCAGCGTGGCTGGGGCAACGCAGTCCGTTGCGTGGGGTATAAAGAATAAAATTATCATTATGGAATGGGGCGACCCACTGTGTGTGTGTGTGTTTGTGCTTAATACACTTGGAGGGAAGAGCTGGCTGGAACGCTAAACAAAAGCAGCAGAACGCACTGCAACATTTGGTTGCAGGGCCCATTTGTGACATACCACAGATGAAGTCCCTACTTTGAAGCATTTACCATATAGAAATCCCCCCCCCCTCCTTTTGAACTGACAAGTGTAAAAGCATGAGACAAAAGAAACGGGAAGGAAAGAGGAAACTTTGCACAATCTGGAAGAGAGTGAAAGAAGAAAAGAGTGGTAAAGGAACTAAAGAAAAAAAAATGACAATAGGTGGGGGGGGGGAGAAGAAAAAAAATCCAAATCAAGAGGGAAAAGAGAGAGAGAAATTGGGTGGCCTGAGCGCAGGCCAATGGCCTGAGCGCAGGCCAATGGCCTGAGCGCAGGCCAATGGCCTGAGCGCAGGCCAATGGCCTGAGCGCAGGCCAATGGCCTGAGCGCAGGCCAATGGCCTGAGCGCAGGCCAATGGCCTGAGCGCAGGCCAATGGCCTGAGCGCAGGCCAATGGCCTGAGCGCAGGCCAATGGCCTGAGCGCAGGCCAATGGCCTGAGCGCAGGCCAATGGCCTGAGCGCAGGCCAATGGCCTGAGCGCAGGCCAATGGCCTGAGCGCAGGCCAATGGCCTGAGCGCAGGCCAATGGCCTGAGCGCAGGCCAATGGCCTGAGCGCAGGCCAATGGCCTGAGCGCAGGCCAATGGCCTGAGCGCAGGCCAATGGCCTGAGCGCAGGCCGGGCCTGCTGGTTTTATACCTGCTGCTGGGATTGAGAAAGCTGCCTCTGATTGGTTGACAAGGCTGCTGGGATTGACAAAGCTGCCTCTGGTTGGTTAACAAGGCATTCTTTGATTGACAAGGCATCTGTCCCTCCCCTCACCTCATAGCTCACCAATTAACCCATTAACTAACGTCTAGGCAAACCAATCAACCCACTTGAAGGATTACTGTTAATTTTTTTCCCTTAGGGTGTCCCTATGTTCAATGGAGAAATGTTGGGGGGCATGGAGTTCTCCGACTCCCGAGCCGTCTGAAGGCAATCCTGTACAGTGAAGGGTTTTGTTTAAAACGTCTAGTGTTTTGTTATGTTTCCATACATGTTGGATGCCGCCCAGCGTGGCTGGGGCAACGCAGTCCGTTGCGTGGGGTATAAAGAATAAAATTATCATTATGGAATGGGGCGACCCACTGTGTGTGTGTGTGTTTGTGCTTAATACACTTGGAGGGAAGAGCTGGCTGGAACGCTAAACAAAAGCAGCAGAACGCACTGCAACATTTGGTTGCAGGGCCCATTTGTGACATACCACAGATGAAGTCCCTACTTTGAAGCATTTACCATATAGAAATCCCCCCCCCCCTCCTTTTGAACTGACAAGTGTAAAAGCATGAGACAAAAGGAACGGGAAGGAAAGAGGAAACTTTGCACAATCTGGAAGAGAGTGAAAGAAGAAAAGAGTGGTAAAGGAACTAAAGAAAAAAAAATGACAATAGGTGGGGGGGGGGAGAAGAAAAAAAAATCCAAATCAAGAGGGAAAAGAGAGAGAGAAATTGGGTGGCCTGAGCGCAGGCCAATGGCCTGAGCGCAGGCCAATGGCCTGAGCGCAGGCCAATGGCCTGAGCGCAGGCCAATGGCCTGAGCGCAGGCCAATGGCCTGAGCGCAGGCCAATGGCCTGAGCGCAGGCCAATGGCCTGAGCGCAGGCCAATGGCCTGAGCGCAGGCCAATGGCCTGAGCGCAGGCCAATGGCCTGAGCGCAGGCCAATGGCCTGAGCGCAGGCCAATGGCCTGAGCGCAGGCCAATGGCCTGAGCGCAGGCCAATGGCCTGAGCGCAGGCCAATGGCCTGAGCGCAGGCCAATGGCCTGAGCGCAGGCCAATGGCCTGAGCGCAGGCCAATGGCCTGAGCGCAGGCCAATGGCCTGAGCGCAGGCCAATGGCCTGAGCGCAGGCCAATGGCCTGAGCGCAGGCCAATGGCCTGAGCGCAGGCCAATGGCCTGAGCGCAGGCCGGGCCTGCTGGTTTTATACCTGCTGCTGGGATTGAGAAAGCTGCCTCTGATTGGTTGACAAGGCTGCTGGGATTGACAAAGCTGCCTCTGGTTGGTTAACAAGGCATTCTTTGATTGACAAGGCATCTGTCCCTCCCCTCACCTCATAGCTCACCAATTAACCCATTAACTAACGTCTAGGCAAACCAATCAACCCACTTGAAGGATTACTGTTAATTTTTTTCCCTTAGGGTGTCCCTATGTTCAATGGAGAAATGTTGGGGGGCATGGAGTTCTCCGACTCCCGAGCCGTCTGAAGGCAATCCTGTACAGTGAAGGGTTTTGTTTAAAACGTCTAGTGTTTTGTTATGTTTCCATACATGTTGGATGCCGCCCAGCGTGGCTGGGGCAACGCAGTCCGTTGCGTGGGGTATAAAGAATAAAATTATCATTATGGAATGGGGCGACCCACTGTGTGTGTGTGTGTTTGTGCTTAATACACTTGGAGGGAAGAGCTGGCTGGAACGCTAAACAAAAGCAGCAGAACGCACTGCAACATTTGGTTGCAGGGCCCATTTGTGACATACCACAGATGAAGTCCCTACTTTGAAGCATTTACCATATAGAAATCCCCCCCCCCCTCCTTTTGAACTGACAAGTGTAAAAGCATGAGACAAAAGGAACGGGAAGGAAAGAGGAAACTTTGCACAATCTGGAAGAGAGTGAAAGAAGAAAAGAGTGGTAAAGGAACTAAAGAAAAAAAAATGACAATAGGTGGGGGGGGGGAGAAGAAAAAAAATCCAAATCAAGAGGGAAAAGAGAGAGAGAAATTGGGTGGCCTGAGCGCAGGCCAATGGCCTGAGCGCAGGCCAATGGCCTGAGCGCAGGCCAATGGCCTGAGCGCAGGCCAATGGCCTGAGCGCAGGCCAATGGCCTGAGCGCAGGCCAATGGCCTGAGCGCAGGCCAATGGCCTGAGCGCAGGCCAATGGCCTGAGCGCAGGCCAATGGCCTGAGCGCAGGCCAATGGCCTGAGCGCAGGCCAATGGCCTGAGCGCAGGCCAATGGCCTGAGCGCAGGCCAATGGCCTGAGCGCAGGCCAATGGCCTGAGCGCAGGCCAATGGCCTGAGCGCAGGCCAATGGCCTGAGCGCAGGCCAATGGCCTGAGCGCAGGCCAATGGCCTGAGCGCAGGCCAATGGCCTGAGCGCAGGCCGGGCCTGCTGGTTTTATACCTGCTGCTGGGATTGAGAAAGCTGCCTCTGATTGGTTGACAAGGCTGCTGGGATTGACAAAGCTGCCTCTGGTTGGTTAACAAGGCATTCTTTGATTGACAAGGCATCTGTCCCTCCCCTCACCTCATAGCTCACCAATTAACCCATTAACTAACGTCTAGGCAAACCAATCAACCCACTTGAAGGATTACTGTTAATTTTTTTCCCTTAGGGTGTCCCTATGTTCAATGGAGAAATGTTGGGGGGCATGGAGTTCTCCGACTCCCGAGCCGTCTGAAGGCAATCCTGTACAGTGAAGGGTTTTGTTTAAAACGTCTAGTGTTTTGTTATGTTTCCATACATGTTGGATGCCGCCCAGCGTGGCTGGGGCAACGCAGTCCGTTGCGTGGGGTATAAAGAATAAAATTATCATTATGGAATGGGGCGACCCACTGTGTGTGTGTGTGTTTGTGCTTAATACACTTGGAGGGAAGAGCTGGCTGGAACGCTAAACAAAAGCAGCAGAACGCACTGCAACATTTGGTTGCAGGGCCCATTTGTGACATACCACAGATGAAGTCCCTACTTTGAAGCATTTACCATATAGAAATCCCCCCCCCCTCCTTTTGAACTGACAAGTGTAAAAGCATGAGACAAAAGGAACGGGAAGGAAAGAGGAAACTTTGCACAATCTGGAAGAGAGTGAAAGAAGAAAAGAGTGGTAAAGGAACTAAAGAAAAAAAAATGACAATAGGTGGGGGGGGGGGGGAGAAGAAAAAAAATCCAAATCAAGAGGGAAAAGAGAGAGAGAAATTGGGTGGCCTGAGCGCAGGCCAATGGCCTGAGCGCAGGCCAATGGCCTGAGCGCAGGCCAATGGCCTGAGCGCAGGCCAATGGCCTGAGCGCAGGCCAATGGCCTGAGCGCAGGCCAATGGCCTGAGCGCAGGCCAATGGCCTGAGCGCAGGCCAATGGCCTGAGCGCAGGCCAATGGCCTGAGCGCAGGCCAATGGCCTGAGCGCAGGCCAATGGCCTGAGCGCAGGCCAATGGCCTGAGCGCAGGCCAATGGCCTGAGCGCAGGCCAATGGCCTGAGCGCAGGCCAATGGCCTGAGCGCAGGCCAATGGCCTGAGCGCAGGCCAATGGCCTGAGCGCAGGCCAATGGCCTGAGCGCAGGCCAATGGCCTGAGCGCAGGCCAATGGCCTGAGCGCAGGCCAATGGCCTGAGCGCAGGCCAATGGCCTGAGCGCAGGCCAATGGCCTGAGCGCAGGCCAATGGCCTGAGCGCAGGCCAATGGCCTGAGCGCAGGCCAATGGCCTGAGCGCAGGCCGGGCCTGCTGGTTTTATACCTGCTGCTGGGATTGAGAAAGCTGCCTCTGATTGGTTGACAAGGCTGCTGGGATTGACAAAGCTGCCTCTGGTTGGTTAACAAGGCATTCTTTGATTGACAAGGCATCTGTCCCTCCCCTCACCTCATAGCTCACCAATTAACCCATTAACTAACGTCTAGGCAAACCAATCAACCCACTTGAAGGATTACTGTTAATTTTTTTCCCTTAGGGTGTCCCTATGTTCAATGGAGAAATGTTGGGGGGCATGGAGTTCTCCGACTCCCGAGCCGTCTGAAGGCAATCCTGTACAGTGAAGGGTTTTGTTTAAAACGTCTAGTGTTTTGTTATGTTTCCATACATGTTGGATGCCGCCCAGCGTGGCTGGGGCAACGCAGTCCGTTGCGTGGGGTATAAAGAATAAAATTATCATTATGGAATGGGGCGACCCACTGTGTGTGTGTGTGTTTGTGCTTAATACACTTGGAGGGAAGAGCTGGCTGGAACGCTAAACAAAAGCAGCAGAACGCACTGCAACATTTGGTTGCAGGGCCCATTTGTGACATACCACAGATGAAGTCCCTACTTTGAAGCATTTACCATATAGAAATCCCCCCCCCCCTCCTTTTGAACTGACAAGTGTAAAAGCATGAGACAAAAGGAACGGGAAGGAAAGAGGAAACTTTGCACAATCTGGAAGAGAGTGAAAGAAGAAAAGAGTGGTAAAGGAACTAAAGAAAAAAAAATGACAATAGGTGGGGGGGGGGAGAAGAAAAAAAATCCAAATCAAGAGGGAAAAGAGAGAGAGAAATTGGGTGGCCTGAGCGCAGGCCAATGGCCTGAGCGCAGGCCAATGGCCTGAGCGCAGGCCAATGGCCTGAGCGCAGGCCAATGGCCTGAGCGCAGGCCAATGGCCTGAGCGCAGGCCAATGGCCTGAGCGCAGGCCAATGGCCTGAGCGCAGGCCAATGGCCTGAGCGCAGGCCAATGGCCTGAGCGCAGGCCAATGGCCTGAGCGCAGGCCAATGGCCTGAGCGCAGGCCAATGGCCTGAGCGCAGGCCAATGGCCTGAGCGCAGGCCAATGGCCTGAGCGCAGGCCAATGGCCTGAGCGCAGGCCAATGGCCTGAGCGCAGGCCAATGGCCTGAGCGCAGGCCAATGGCCTGAGCGCAGGCCAATGGCCTGAGCGCAGGCCGGGCCTGCTGGTTTTATACCTGCTGCTGGGATTGAGAAAGCTGCCTCTGATTGGTTGACAAGGCTGCTGGGATTGACAAAGCTGCCTCTGGTTGGTTAACAAGGCATTCTTTGATTGACAAGGCATCTGTCCCTCCCCTCACCTCATAGCTCACCAATTAACCCATTAACTAACGTCTAGGCAAACCAATCAACCCACTTGAAGGATTACTGTTAATTTTTTTCCCTTAGGGTGTCCCTATGTTCAATGGAGAAATGTTGGGGGGCATGGAGTTCTCCGACTCCCGAGCCGTCTGAAGGCAATCCTGTACAGTGAAGGGTTTTGTTTAAAACGTCTAGTGTTTTGTTATGTTTCCATACATGTTGGATGCCGCCCAGCGTGGCTGGGGCAACGCAGTCCGTTGCGTGGGGTATAAAGAATAAAATTATCATTATGGAATGGGGCGACCCACTGTGTGTGTGTGTGTTTGTGCTTAATACACTTGGAGGGAAGAGCTGGCTGGAACGCTAAACAAAAGCAGCAGAACGCACTGCAACATTTGGTTGCAGGGCCCATTTGTGACATACCACAGATGAAGTCCCTACTTTGAAGCATTTACCATATAGAAATCCCCCCCCCCCTCCTTTTGAACTGACAAGTGTAAAAGCATGAGACAAAAGAAACGGGAAGGAAAGAGGAAACTTTGCACAATCTGGAAGAGAGTGAAAGAAGAAAAGAGTGGTAAAGGAACTAAAGAAAAAAAAATGACAATAGGTGGGGGGGGGGAGAAGAAAAAAAATCCAAATCAAGAGGGAAAAGAGAGAGAGAAATTGGGTGGCCTGAGCGCAGGCCAATGGCCTGAGCGCAGGCCAATGGCCTGAGCGCAGGCCAATGGCCTGAGCGCAGGCCAATGGCCTGAGCGCAGGCCAATGGCCTGAGCGCAGGCCAATGGCCTGAGCGCAGGCCAATGGCCTGAGCGCAGGCCAATGGCCTGAGCGCAGGCCAATGGCCTGAGCGCAGGCCAATGGCCTGAGCGCAGGCCAATGGCCTGAGCGCAGGCCAATGGCCTGAGCGCAGGCCAATGGCCTGAGCGCAGGCCAATGGCCTGAGCGCAGGCCAATGGCCTGAGCGCAGGCCAATGGCCTGAGCGCAGGCCAATGGCCTGAGCGCAGGCCAATGGCCTGAGCGCAGGCCAATGGCCTGAGCGCAGGCCGGGCCTGCTGGTTTTATACCTGCTGCTGGGATTGAGAAAGCTGCCTCTGATTGGTTGACAAGGCTGCTGGGATTGACAAAGCTGCCTCTGGTTGGTTAACAAGGCATTCTTTGATTGACAAGGCATCTGTCCCTCCCCTCACCTCATAGCTCACCAATTAACCCATTAACTAACGTCTAGGCAAACCAATCAACCCACTTGAAGGATTACTGTTAATTTTTTTCCCTTAGGGTGTCCCTATGTTCAATGGAGAAATGTTGGGGGGCATGGAGTTCTCCGACTCCCGAGCCGTCTGAAGGCAATCCTGTACAGTGAAGGGTTTTGTTTAAAACGTCTAGTGTTTTGTTATGTTTCCATACATGTTGGATGCCGCCCAGCGTGGCTGGGGCAACGCAGTCCGTTGCGTGGGGTATAAAGAATAAAATTATCATTATGGAATGGGGCGACCCACTGTGTGTGTGTGTGTTTGTGCTTAATACACTTGGAGGGAAGAGCTGGCTGGAACGCTAAACAAAAGCAGCAGAACGCACTGCAACATTTGGTTGCAGGGCCCATTTGTGACATACCACAGATGAAGTCCCTACTTTGAAGCATTTACCATATAGAAATCCCCCCCCCCCTCCTTTTGAACTGACAAGTGTAAAAGCATGAGACAAAAGGAACGGGAAGGAAAGAGGAAACTTTGCACAATCTGGAAGAGAGTGAAAGAAGAAAAGAGTGGTAAAGGAACTAAAGAAAAAAAAATGACAATAGGTGGGGGGGGGGAGAAGAAAAAAAATCCAAATCAAGAGGGAAAAGAGAGAGAGAAATTGGGTGGCCTGAGCGCAGGCCAATGGCCTGAGCGCAGGCCAATGGCCTGAGCGCAGGCCAATGGCCTGAGCGCAGGCCAATGGCCTGAGCGCAGGCCAATGGCCTGAGCGCAGGCCAATGGCCTGAGCGCAGGCCAATGGCCTGAGCGCAGGCCAATGGCCTGAGCGCAGGCCAATGGCCTGAGCGCAGGCCAATGGCCTGAGCGCAGGCCAATGGCCTGAGCGCAGGCCAATGGCCTGAGCGCAGGCCAATGGCCTGAGCGCAGGCCAATGGCCTGAGCGCAGGCCAATGGCCTGAGCGCAGGCCAATGGCCTGAGCGCAGGCCAATGGCCTGAGCGCAGGCCAATGGCCTGAGCGCAGGCCAATGGCCTGAGCGCAGGCCAATGGCCTGAGCGCAGGCCAATGGCCTGAGCGCAGGCCAATGGCCTGAGCGCAGGCCAATGGCCTGAGCGCAGGCCAATGGCCTGAGCGCAGGCCGGGCCTGCTGGTTTTATACCTGCTGCTGGGATTGAGAAAGCTGCCTCTGATTGGTTGACAAGGCTGCTGGGATTGACAAAGCTGCCTCTGGTTGGTTAACAAGGCATTCTTTGATTGACAAGGCATCTGTCCCTCCCCTCACCTCATAGCTCACCAATTAACCCATTAACTAACGTCTAGGCAAACCAATCAACCCACTTGAAGGATTACTGTTAATTTTTTTCCCTTAGGGTGTCCCTATGTTCAATGGAGAAATGTTGGGGGGCATGGAGTTCTCCGACTCCCGAGCCGTCTGAAGGCAATCCTGTACAGTGAAGGGTTTTGTTTAAAACGTCTAGTGTTTTGTTATGTTTCCATACATGTTGGATGCCGCCCAGCGTGGCTGGGGCAACGCAGTCCGTTGCGTGGGGTATAAAGAATAAAATTATCATTATGGAATGGGGCGACCCACTGTGTGTGTGTGTGTTTGTGCTTAATACACTTGGAGGGAAGAGCTGGCTGGAACGCTAAACAAAAGCAGCAGAACGCACTGCAACATTTGGTTGCAGGGCCCATTTGTGACATACCACAGATGAAGTCCCTACTTTGAAGCATTTACCATATAGAAATCCCCCCCCCCCTCCTTTTGAACTGACAAGTGTAAAAGCATGAGACAAAAGGAACGGGAAGGAAAGAGGAAACTTTGCACAATCTGGAAGAGAGTGAAAGAAGAAAAGAGTGGTAAAGGAACTAAAGAAAAAAAAATGACAATAGGTGGGGGGGGGGAGAAGAAAAAAAATCCAAATCAAGAGGGAAAAGAGAGAGAGAAATTGGGTGGCCTGAGCGCAGGCCAATGGCCTGAGCGCAGGCCAATGGCCTGAGCGCAGGCCAATGGCCTGAGCGCAGGCCAATGGCCTGAGCGCAGGCCAATGGCCTGAGCGCAGGCCAATGGCCTGAGCGCAGGCCAATGGCCTGAGCGCAGGCCAATGGCCTGAGCGCAGGCCAATGGCCTGAGCGCAGGCCAATGGCCTGAGCGCAGGCCAATGGCCTGAGCGCAGGCCAATGGCCTGAGCGCAGGCCAATGGCCTGAGCGCAGGCCAATGGCCTGAGCGCAGGCCAATGGCCTGAGCGCAGGCCAATGGCCTGAGCGCAGGCCAATGGCCTGAGCGCAGGCCAATGGCCTGAGCGCAGGCCAATGGCCTGAGCGCAGGCCAA
>NW_028148698.1:0-6715 GCF_965112155.1 Podarcis liolepis | reverse complement strand
AACTCAAACAGTTCATAGATCATAATTTGGAGCGCGGTTTCATCCGAGAGTCCAAGGCAGCGGGGGGCAGCCCAGTATTCTTTGTTAAGAAGCGAGACACGCCCCAAAAAAGACTGGTCGTGGACTATCGCATTTTAAACAATGGGACCAAGCCGTCGGACTTCCCCATGCCCCGAATCGACGACCTCCTGGCGAAGGTGCGGAAGGGAAAAGTGTTCACCAAGTTAGACCTGCGAGGGGCGTACAACCTCATTCGTATGCGGGAGGGAGATGAGTGGAAGACGGCCATGTTCACGCCACTGGGTACCTACGAATACAGAGTTATGCCCTTTGGATTGCAAAATGGCTCCCACGTTTTTCAAGCTTTCATGCATCACGTGTTGGCGGGACTTCTCTACAAGACGTGCGTCTGTTTCTTAGATGACATCCTGATCTTTTCGGAATCGCAGCAGGAGCATGACAGACACGTCAAGGAAGTGCTGACCAGACTAAAGCAACATAGGCTCTACGCCAAGCTGGAGAAGTGCCAATTTGACGTGACGGAGGTGGATTTTCTGGGCTACAAGTTGTCTGACAAGGGGCTCGCCATGGACAGCGCCAAGGTTCGCGCGGTATTGGATTGGAAGAGTCCACGCAACCGGAAGGAGGTCCAGAGGTTTGTCGGCTTTGCGAACTTCTATCGCAAGTTTATCAAGGGCTTCGCGATGCAGACAGCGGCCATCACAGACACGCTTAGCTCCAAGAAAAAGAAGTTCGTTTGGACAGAGGAGGCGGAGCAGTCCTTTCAGGCACTCAAGCGTCTCTTCGCGTCGGAAGAGCAGCTGCTTCACGTCAACCCCAGCAGGCCGATGAGGGTGGAGACAGACGCCTCGGACAGAGCCGTGGGGGCGGTCCTGCTGCAAAAGGACCAGCAGGGGGTGTGGCGACCGGCAGCGTTTTACTCCAGGAAGCTCAGCAAGTCCGAGCAGAACTACACCATCTGGGACAGGGAGTTGCTGGCCATTCATGCAGCGTTCAAAGCGTGGAGGCACTTCCTGATCGGCGCCAAGCACACGGTGCAGGTTTGCACGGACCACAAGAATCTGGAGCACTGGCGCACGGCACAGTTCCTAAACCAGAGGCAGATACGTTGGGCGGAGTTTTTTGCGAACTTCGACTTCCGCATAGAGTATGTCCCGGGGGACACTAACATCATGGCGGACGCCCTCTCCCGTAAGCCACAGTATCTGGAGGACGCAACGCCAGCGGCCGCCATGCACATCTTCGCACCAACAGTATGGGCGTGCGCCGCGGCCACTGTGGACCTGGAGGCGGTGCGACGAGCGTTGCAGGATGACTCCTTCGCGCAAGCAAAGATGGCAGAGGTGCAAAGGGGCACGGCTGCGGCCGACGGTTTCCAGCTACGAGATGGTTTGCTCATCCGTAAGGGGGCCATCTACGTGCCGGGAGACGACCTTCGCGCCAAGGTGCTGCAGCAGCTGCACGACGCGCCCACGGCCGGGCACTTTGGCAAGGAGAAGACGGTGGAATTAGTAGCCAGGGATTTCTGGTGGCCTGGAATGAGAGGGGAGGTCGCAGACTACGTGGCGAGGTGTGACACCTGCCAGAGGGCCAAACCAGTGCACAAACCGCCGGCCGGACTGTTGGAACCGCTGCAAACTCCGGTCGAACCTTGGGAGAGGGTGGCCCTGGACTTTGTCACGGATCTGCCCAGCTCGAGGGGCAAGACGGCAGTGCTGGTGGTGGTGGACCTGTTTTCCAAGATGGCGCATTTCATTCCGTGTGCTAAGGTGGCCACGGCGGAGCAAACCGCCAAACTGTTCATAGACCACGTGTTCAAGGTTCACGGTCTGCCACGGTCTATTCTGTCCGACCGGGGGCGGCAGTTCATCTCGAATTTCTGGCAGAAGCTGATGGGCTTCCTGAACGTCAAGATCAACCTGGCGTCGGCGAGACACCCGCAGACCAACGGGCAAGCAGAGCGGGTCAATGCCATCATGCAGCAGTACCTGAGATGTTATGCAAATCAACAGCCTGCGACGTGGGTGGATTACCTGCCGCTTGCCGAGTTCGCCTACAACAACACGAAGCACGTGTCCACGGGGGTCACGCCGTTCTTCGCCAACAACGGGAGGCACCCCAGAACCTTCCCGGGACTGGAAAGAAGGGGGGAGGGGGAGCCGCAGACAGCAGATGCGTTCGCGTCGGAGCTGCAGGAAGTCCACGATCAGCTGAGGCGCCACCTGGAGCTGGCCAAACACGCATACAAGGTACAAGCGGACAAGCACAGAAGGGTTGGCGAAGAGCTCCACGTGGGAGACTGGGTTTGGTTAGCAGCCCACGCAGTGCCGGCCAGGTCGTTGGCCAAGAAGAAACTAGGGCATAAACAACTGGGGCCCTACCAAGTCGAAGAGCAGGTCAACCCGGTAGCTTTCAGACTGGCACTTCCGGAGGGTTCCAGAATGCATCCGGTATTCCACAGATCGGTGCTCACTCCCTACAAGGCACCGCACAGGTTCCAGGAACCCGGAACAGCGCCGAGTCCGGTCAGAGACAGAACAGGGCACGCGGGAGTGGCACAGAAGGAGCGCATCAACGAAGTCACGGAGATTTTGGACTCCAGATGGGGGGAAGAGGGGGTAGAATACTTTCTCGCCAAGGAGGGCACCCCGGCCAGTGCGAACAGCTGGGTGCCGGGCTACGCCTTGGACGAACCTCTCCTCAAAGACGAGTTTCATGCCCTCTTTCCCCATAGACCTATGCCAGCAGACTTTTTCGACGACTGGCTTTTCACGCCCACGCTTTCGGCCAGCACTTTCCGGGGGTTCGACTCGGACGAGGACCCGACACAAGACGTCCGTTCCCCGGAGGGGTCACCCTCGGGATCTGCATCAGAACCCTCGTATTGGTGGGACGATAGACCAGAGGAGCAGTTCCGCAGACGGTGGCTGGAAGGCCCAGGACGAGCAACACCGCCAGGAGGAAGTGAGGGAGAGACGGACATGGACGTTTTCGGGGACGACCCTGGTTTCGAGCACGGCGGCACAGAGATGGAAGCGGAGGTGACCGTTGTCGACGAGAGCAGGGAGGAAGACCCGCGAGACTTCAGATGGAGGCCCGCCACGGGAAGCGACCGATATCCGACGTTCGTCCCTTTGCAACAGCAGCCCCCAGCTCCAGCACCGGAAGGAGGGGAGGGGGGAATGGGGGGCTTCGAGGGGGGGATGGATGTCAGGGGTTTAGGAGCAGAGGCACGGGCAAGGGAGGAAACAGAGAGCGAAGGGGAGGAGGCAGAAGAAAAGATGAGTGATGACGACGACCCGAGATCTCCTAGTCTTTCCAGTGAATCAGAGGATTCACAGAAAGGAGCACCAGTGGCCAGGGCAAGGGGGGAGTCTAGGGGGGCACCCCAGGAAGATAGAGCCAGAGGGGACTCAGGGGAGAGCAGCTGGAAATCGGGACCAGCGTCACCGCCAGGAAGCAGGGAAGAGGAAGGGAGCCAGGGGGGAAGCGCTGGCAGCTCACCACAGGAGGGAGGGCATGAGTCAGGAGTGGCCACACCTCCATCGGGGAGCGAAGAAACGGTTAAGAGGAAAGTGGAAGGTTGGGCGCGCGCGCCAAGTTCAAATGCAGAGGAAGGCGGCGCAGTAAGCAGCCCCGAAAGAGAGCCAGGTCCTAAAGCCCGGCGCAAGGAGACAGGAGGGTCCGGGGGGTCAGCGTCAGAAGAATCCCGGAAGGAAGAAACCCCGGGGGGTAGAGGGACCCAGAGGAGGACAGTCAGGCGGAAAAGGTGGAGCAAGGCTAGGATATTAAGTTGGTGCACACGGGGCGGAGACTCAGACGGAGCTTCGCCGATCTAGCTACTAGACGTAGAGTTGCGCGCAGCAGCGTGAGAATGGAAACTGTAATTCAATAAAGACTTTTACTTAATGATCGCTGGCTAGCGTGATCCTGTGTGAGCTAGGATCTTCAAGCAGCTCTGACAGTAATGTAAATTATGAAATTTGCCTGTGAAGAAAGGCAATGCCAGTGTGCCTAACTTCCATTTGCTTGGAGGCTGCAATGCTCAAAACCATTTGTACGCTGCTGCACCTCACAGTTGGCTCAAAGACTTCATCATAATCTTTGCCATAGTGTTGAGAAAAGTATTGTGCTACAAGTCTGGCTTTGTAGTGCTGCACTTCCCCTTCTGCTCCTTTCTTAAAGACCCACTTACTTCCTATGGCCTTCTTTCCAGGAGGTAGGATAGTAAGTGTCCATGTCTTGATGCAGTGCACCATGTTTTGATGCAGTGCATCCATCTCCTCCTGTGTGGCCTTCTTCCAGAGACTGGCTTCTTCTGCAGCTGGCATCTGCTCTATCTCCTCCCATGTAGAAGGTTCTTGAGGTAGTGCTGACCCTGCGAAGCACCTCTATTGGTTCTGGATGAGCGTCTGACCTGTGGTTATGGGACCGCATCAGCATCCTCATCCAACTCTGGCATGTCTCCAAACGCATCCTACTCTTCGTCTCTGCTGCCGCCAGGAGTCTGGTCGCCTGAGTCTTCTTGAGCATCGCCTGTAGAGAGGGCTATGACACTGGAAGGCAGATCAGGACTTTGCTTTTACAGAAGGAAAATACACAAGTTCTTGGACTTCTTCCGATTCCTCAGAAAAACCCAGCACACTATTTTTACTGTAAGCCTTATTTTGCTCATCAAAATAAATTGCATGATGTGCACTTACTTTACCAGTTTGTAAGTCCATTATTCTGTATACCTTTCCTCCAGAGGCATATCCCATAAGAATACCTGCTTGCGCTCTGGATCAAGCATGTGTCTATGTTCTCTGGAAACGGGGTTGTAACATAGACTTCCAAATACACGGATGTGTGACAGGTTGGGAATTCTCCCATGCCAAAATTGAAAATTCTCCCATGCCAAAATTGAAAAGGTGTACGTTTAGCTCCCTTGGTTGGCACTCTGTTCTGTATACTGTATTTTTCGCTCCATAGGGCGCACTGGACCATAGGGCGCACCTAGTTTTTAGGGGGGGGGATAAGGGGGGCTGGCTGTCTTCGCTTCCTCTTTAGCCGCACGCAACCTCTCCAGCCGGGAGAGGCTGCGCACGGCTTTGGCAGAATTCTATGATTCTATGATTCTAAGACACCAAGCAGGATGGATCCCGCTCGCTGTCTTGGCTTCATTGGGGGGACCCCAGCCCCTAAAACAGGTCCAGGAGCGGCGGCAACATTGCACGCAACCTCGCTGCCACTCCTGGAGCTTGCGGATAGCTGCCTGAAGCCTGCATTCGCTCCATAGGACGCACACACATTTCCTCTTCATTTTTGGAGGGGAAAAATTGCATCCTATAGAGCGAAAAATACGGTATATACTGCATTGCTTGCTGCATCTGCCCACAACTTTTGGGGTAGGAATGCATCCTTTAACATGCACCTTGTCATCTCCATAATGGACATAAACTTTCTTTCAGCTATAGAGTTCTGTTGTGGGGTATAAGGAATTGTGGTCACATGTTCAATTCCTTCCTTCACTAGCAGAGATTGCATGTCACGTGAGCAATACTCACCCCCATTGTCAGTCATTAGCATAATTGGAGCTCTGTGGAATTTGTTCTTCACCATAGTAAGGTAGTCCTTGATCATTTCCAGCGTTTCACTGTTTTCCTTGTTGAAATATGCTACACAATACTTTGAGAAATCGCCAAGAATGTACCTGTTCTTCCCCATTGAGGGAACATTCACATGTCCACATAAGTCACTGTAGACTATGTCAAGCACTTTGTGCTTCTCTGCTCTGTGTAAGGAGGAAATGAAGGCTTAATGGCTTTCTGAGTAACACAACATGCATTTTGTTGGTGCTGTGTTGCTCTTTGTTACCTGCAGTCCCCTTGCAAGCTCAATTTTCTGTAGATCCAGAATGGCGCTGGTGTCTCTGTGTTCCAGCCTTCTGTGCCACAGCTCCAGGTCCGCCTCATCTTTCCACCTTAGCAGACTCTTTCTCTGAAAGATCAATCTCATATATGCCATTTATTAACTTGGCTTCACCATGCACCATTCTTTGTCACATTACATTCTCTGTTGCCAAACATAAACTGAAAACCTTTTCTGTCTAAACTGGATACACTAAGCATGTTACAGCTCAGCTGTGGAACATATAAAACTCTTTGTACAGTTGTTTACATTACACTTTACATTACATTGCATTACATTACACTTGAAAGTTACTGAAACTGCACCTTTAGCTTTAACAACATTGCCATCTGCAATTTTAATATGAGACTCTACAATATCATTAATATCATTAAAATATTCCCTTTTATACGCAAAGTGGGAAGATGCTCCAGAATCTAGAATCCACTTGTTGGATTTATTTTCCCCTCTATCCCCGGACCCCTTTTGAACCAAGGCGCGGCAACGGGGGGAGAAGCGATTCTCCCCGCTGCCCCTTCCCTTGCTTTAAAACAGGTCCGGGCACAGAGGGGAAGGCGCGCGCGCCTTCCCCTCTGTCCCCTGAGATTGCGGGGCTGTCAACGGGGAGAAGCGATCTTCTCCCCGGCACCCCTTGCTTCAAAAGAGGTCCGGGGACAGCGTGGAAGACGAGCTGCGCTTCCCCGCTATCCCTGGAGCTTGCGGGGCAAGCTTCGTTTTGCGAAGCAAGCCCATAGGGAAATGCGTCTTGCAAAGCGGCTAAGAAAACGAAAAACTCCTTCGTCTA